>NC_143042.1:36377500-36677500 GCF_057628025.1 Oncorhynchus mykiss
AGGGAAAAGGGTGCCATTTGAGGCACACGTTAAAGCGTGTGGAGGCAGGTGGTGACTTCATGTTTCTCTCTATTACATTGATAGTCTTAGGTCATATTCATTAGGCACCAAACATAATAAAACAAACAGGGAGGGACTTGTCCAATAAGAAACGGATATTTTCCGTTGCCAAATGTTTTTAAAACGTTTTCCGTTGCGTGCCCTAATGCAGGGTTTCCTGGGTCCTCGGTGCACATTGTTTTTTTGCCCTAGCACTACACAGCTGTTTCAAATAACCAACTCATCAAGCTTTGATTATTTTGAATCACCTGTGTAGAGCGAGGGCAAAAACTAAATGTGCACCCAGGGTGGGCCTCTGGACTGAGTTTGGGAAACACCTCTCTGATGGATTCAACCCTGCTGTTGGTTGACGAGCGCATCGTCCTTGTTAACCCATGTGGTGTCACCAAACACTGTTCTTTTCATAACTTCATACTGACTTTTATTTATGGTAGATAGTTGTACATTAATTGTATGATTACATTGATGGTTTGATTGTACATTTAAAACAATGTGTAAAAGTTAATTGTTTTAAATTAAAATTAGAAAATTGCAAAAATGTGTCTGAGTGGGTTCTTAATTCTATTTTAGACATTAACAGGATTCTAATAGTATTGAGTATGTGACGCTTTTCTCAGTGAACAAGATGAATTTGGTGGTACAGTACAATAACACTGATAGAATCCCCTCAGATCAGAAGCTGCTCTGTGGCCACGGAGGAGGAGCACTGGTGTAGAGAAGCGGGAGGGGGAACACTAGTGTAGAGGAATGAGGAGGAGGAACACTGGGTCAAAGAACAGAAGGGAAAGAAATTCTGTGCCACCCAGACTTCCAAAACAAACCAGTCTTTGTAAGCCTCTTTTCCTGTTAAGAGTTGGGAGCGGAAGGAAGACAGCTTCTAATGCCAGTCAGGTTCTCTCACACCGAAGTCTCCTGATACAGTACAGGGATCTGGCCTAGGCCTGGCTTCCCATTCACATGCAGCTCTGCATGCCTTTGTACCTGTTAGGCTCCTTTTAAAATCCACTAGGCTATTTCTATGGGAGAGCTGTGTGCAGACTTCATAGAAGCTGGCTTCTAGTGTGTGTGTACACAATCACCGCCTGTATGCGTCACATTACGCATACTTAGGTTAATGCTTTGCTTCCACTGAACGCTCCTTCCGGTGAAGACTAGTGAGCTTAAACAAGTGTTCACTTGCGCGCTACTCATCTAGAATGACCGCTGTAACTATGGTTACAAAAACAAGATGGCTGCCTTTTCTCATGTACATTGGGAGTGAGTGAGGCTGATCGGAGGAATGCATCAGGTGATGAAGTGTCATGGTCCTTTGAGAGGGAGAGAGACCTACAGTAGAATGGCACAAAGCTTTGTTAATGCACGATTAAAACAAACTGGAGGAAACCATGGTAACACAGCAGATAGATTTTATTTTCACTACAAAAAAAAAACAAAAAGCCATCAAGAGCATCATTTTAAAGCAGAGCAACATCGAACCCCCCTCCCTCCCCCGACTATTAAGCAGAAGGAAAGCATTTTTAGTCCGGATAAAGACTAACCCAAATACATCGCTTTCATTTCACATGTAGCCTCTTATTAAAGCATGTACGGAAGAGGGTTGGGGTTTGAGACCCATTCAAAACTTAAACATTCAAAAAATAAAATGGGAAGGGGGGGGGGGGGGGGGGGTATTGCATACTAGGAAACATAATGGGGACCATAAAGGCAAAATGGTCAAACATCTAGCATGTAGGAAGTTGTGCATGATCCAATCACCACGGTGGGTCATAATAACAATAATTATAACAATGTCTAATGCAATGTTTCAGAAATGTTTCAATGAACCACTTACTAGAAAGGCTATAGTGGTCATGTGATTAATTAATTAAAAGGATCGCAGACCAGAAGGCCTGAAACAACTAGTCTTCAATCATCCACAAAATGTTAGTCATGATCCAATTATTGTCGTTAATATATGAGTTTAATGCATTTGAACTTAACATGATACTGAAGTTGCAGGTCCAGGTTGGTTGTAACAGTGGTAGGATAATGTGCAATATTTTGAAGTTGAATTATTTTGTCTTTTTTTTTTAAAAGCCTTTGTGGTCTGCTTAGTAACAGTGATTGCACGACGTCAGCTTGGAGCTAATTTATGAATTGATCATGAAACAGAATACTGCAACAAAATTAAAGCATAATCGTCAAGTCACTTTCCTGAAAAATCGATTTTCGAGAATGCTTGAATCGAATAACAAACAGCTCTTTTTTCCCCCTCTGCTCACTAATACGAAACAAATTAAATGGCCCTATACATTGCTTTATACTTACATATATCAAATATTGATTATCCTCTCCTCTCCCACAATACATTCAACATGTAGATCCATAAGCATGAGGGATGATACGCAATGTCTTATCAAGTAGATTTATTGTAATCCAGACTAGGTTATTATAATACAATCCAGAGACAGACCTACATACGTAGCTAGGTTCAAGTTTTAAGCTAGTTCCGTTGAAAAGTGAAATAAAATGACCTTTTCTTGACATATTCTATGTTTTTGAGGGTGGGGTTGGGAAATGCATAGGACAGGATCACTCATCCCTCCTCGGGAGCGTTTGTTGTTTTTTCTCTCCTGTTTACACATGGCTTTCATAGATCACCTGACCAGGCTGTAGCTTAGTAGTAACCTCTGGCTCCACCTCTGCCTCCAACCCCACCTCCTCTACTGGCTCCTGCTCGGAACCCTGCTCCTCTTGCTGCTGCTCCTCCTCCTCCTCCTCCAGGTGAAGGGGAGCCAACGGCGGAGGAGACAAGGGAGTGGGCGTGGCCTCAGCCAGAGCCGGGGCCTCCATGGGCAGCGGGGGGTGGATGGACACCTGGATGGCGATGTGCTGAGGCTGCTCGTGCAACGACGCGTCGTCGGAATCCGCTGCAGGGGATCCGGAACGCTCCCTCTCTCTCTCCCGGAGGACGGTGAAGACATCGCCGGGCCCCACCCCGACCAGGGCCCCCTGCACCAGGGCCGCCCGGCATCCCGATGCCCCATCCAGGTGGTGCCCCTCTGGAGCCTGTCGGAGGAACGTGTGCCTCATCTCCTCAACCCCCACCACCTCCAGGATATCCTCCATGAAAGTGCGGCAGTTCATGATGAGGGGGGGCAGCGGGATGCTGCGGGCCAGCTCCTCGATGTAACGGGCAAACTCCATGGTTTTGAACTGGGTCACCTTGGCCAGCTCCAGGGTCTTGGCTGACGTGATGATGGGGATGCGCTTGGCGATCTCAAACGCCTTCTGGAGCTTTAGAGTGGAAGAGAATATGGAATATAACCTCATTGGACATTTAAATATAGGATAGAAAATATTTCACCATTCAAGAATGATTAAAAACATCACATACCCCAGTTACAAACACACACCCCAAAGGCACTCTATCTGCGTAAGGTCCTCACAAGTATAGTAAGACAGGACACAAACCTTCTCGGCGCCTTCTGTGCGGAAGAAGTCGTTAATGGCCTTCTCGGTCTTCTTCAGGTGGCTGCTCATCATGCAGAGGCGCGTGATGTTGAGGATCATGATGATGGTGAAGGTGACGAGGCACACGACCACGTAGTAGGCCCCCAGGTCCCCGTTGTGCAGGACCACCCGCATGGTCACCGTGCAGTTGGCGCTGCCGTGCACGTTGGACGCCATGCACGTGTACTTGCCACGGTCGGCGAACCTGATGTCGGTGATGTTGAGGATGCCATCGTCCGTCAGCAGCCACTTGCCACCTGAGAACGAGAGAGAGCGCGTCGCTGAAACCAACTTTTCCATATCATGCCAGCCTCATATTTCCTACTCGGGGCCAGTAGTCCAGTCAGGTAGTAAATGGACAACTCCTGACCAGAGTTATCGTAATAATCTACAGGTCATGAACAATGGTAAAGGATAGACCTAACCAGAAAATATTATGGAACATAGCTATAAAAAAAACATTGCACCATAGAAACGGGGGCCATTTCCCTTTTAAGAACTGTTTGTGGTTCCTTCACATGCATTTCCAGGTTGCAGAGACAGCAGTAGCCAGGCTAAGGGGATCTGCTACAGTTTGTCATGACGGTCACGGGTAAGAGCTTTTTATAGCTAGAAGCCCAGGCCATCCTTTCTGCGAAGGCCTTGCATTTTACACTGCATATACAGTGGGGCAAAAAAGTATTTAGTCAGCCACCAATTGTGCAAGTTCTCCCACGTAAAAAGATGAGAGAGGCCTGTAATTTTCATCATAGCTACACTTCCACTATGACAGACAAAATGAGAGAAAAAAATCCAGAAAATCACATTGTAGGATTTTTTATGAATTTATTTGCAAATTATGGTGGAAATAAGTATTTGGTCACCTACAAACAAGCAAGATTTCTGGCTCTCACAGACCTTTAAGAGGCTCCTCTGTCCTCTACTCTTTACCTGTATTAATGGCACCTGTTTGAACTTGTTATCAGTATAAAAACACTTGTGATCATTTTGACCCCATGGGGTGAGATCTTGCGTGGAGCCCCAGATCGAGGGAGATTATCAGTGGTCTTGTATGTCTTCCATTTCCTAATAATTGCTCCCACAGTTGATTTCTTCAAACCAAGCTGCTTACCTATTGCAGATTCAGTCTTTCCAGCCTGGTGCAGGTCTACAATTTTGTTTCTGGTGTCCTTTGACAGCTCTTTGGTCTTGGCCATAGTGGAGTTTGGAGTGTGACTGTTTGAGGTTGTGGACAGGTGTCTTTTATACTGATAACAAGTTCAAACAGGTGCCATTAATACAGGTAAAGAGTGGAGGACAGAGGAGCCTCTTAAAGAAGAAGTTACAGGTCTGTGAGAGACAGAAATCTTGCATGTTTGTAGGTGACCAAATACTTATTTTCCACCATAATTTGCAAATAAATTCATTAAAAATCCTACAATGTGATTTTCTTCTCTCATTTTGTCTGTCATAGTTGAAGTGTACCTATGATGAAAATTACAGGCCTCATCTTTTTAAGTGGGAGAACTTGCACAATTGGTGGCTGACTAAATACTTTTTTTGCCCCACTGTATAGACTGGATTGGTAATTCCCATTTATGTCAACCTATCCCCCCCCCCCCCCTGTTCTGATCATTCCATTTATATTATTCTACTGTAGGCCTAGTTCTGATCATTCCATTTCTATTCTTCCACTGTAGGCCTAGTTCTGATCATTCTATTTCTATTCTTCCACTGTAGGCCTAGTTCTGATCATTCTATTTCTATTCTTCCACTGTAGGCCTAGTTCTGATCATTCTATTTCTATTCTTCCACTGTAGGCCTAGTTCTGATCATTCTATTTCTATTCTTCCACTGTAGGCCTAGTTCTGATCATTCTATTTCTATTCTTCCACTGTAGGCCTAGTTCTGGGGCCAGAAACCACTTTATAGCTCCCTCACCTTACCTCTGGAATCAGGCTAGACCTTGGCGGATTTAGGTATGGGCGACATGGGGTGCCCGCACAATGTTGTTGTTGTTGTAATGGTGACATTTGCGCGATCGATTTTCTATCACTCTTTTGCACGTCACATCAATGATATCATGTCACCTTGTGGGTCAGTTAAACTTGTCGGAGTGGGCGCCCTGATTCTAGTTTGTGAGCTAGGCAGGCTACTGCCTGGGAAGGTCTCCCTCTCAGAAGTATGCGATGGGGCGGGGGTAGGTTGACCTAAGGTCTCCCCACTGGAAACCCGAGGTAGGGGGAGCGGGGGAATCAAATTAGTGCACCTCGAACTTTGTACAGTACTAATGCAATTAGTAAAATCAGTCACACTACGAAATGCTACCAAATAAACCACAATTCATTCATAACACTGTAGCTATATAGTTTCACAGACATTTTGTTGCATTCTTTTTCTGGTTTGTGCAAAATGGTTAATAATAATATAAAACCAGTCTGCACACCACCAAGGTGAATTGGTTTAGTCCTGACTCTTGGTTGACAGTGTTGGGGGATGGGTAATGTATTGATGCTCAAGTGCCAAATCAACACAAATGGATAAGAAAAGGTCTAAGCCATCAGGTGCCCAGTTTAGGAAAAAGAGGAAAGAGAAACACGCAAAATATAAAAAAGGTATGCAGCTATGTCATCTCTTTATGAGTATAATATTAAGCATGTAATGAAATAGGCTAGTAGAACACTTGTTAGCCTGTTGCTTGCTATGCTATTACACCTAGGGCGACAATATTCCATTTTCTGCCCAACTAGCTTACATAACATTGGATATCATTTCACAGTTTCATCATGATAATGTGTGTAGCCTGCTGCGAAATGACTACAACTTAACTAGCACATTATTGATTTGGTTAACTTTCATTGAGTTGACAAAGGTTTTCTGTGATTGTAT
The DNA here is from genome assembly GCF_057628025.1 of Oncorhynchus mykiss. NCBI lineage: Eukaryota > Metazoa > Chordata > Actinopteri > Salmoniformes > Salmonidae > Oncorhynchus > Oncorhynchus mykiss. The sequence goes on from NC_143042.1 coordinate 36,383,921, forward strand.
TGACTAGGTCCTGAGCTCAGTTAGGGACATTTCCAATGTTGTGGGGGAACTTAAAATCATATCTAATTGTATGTCACATGGAGGGCAGTTTGTCCGGTGAGCAGATGTTAATGCGAGTGTAGCGAAATGCTTGTGCTTCTAGTTCCGACAATGCAGTAATAACCAACGAGTAATCTAACAATTCCACAACTACTACCTTATACACACAAGTGTAAAGGGATAAAGAATATGTACATAAAGATATATGAATGAGTGATGGTACAGAACGGCATAGGCAAGATGCAGTAGAAGGTTGAGTACAGTATATACATATGAGATGAGTAATGTAGGGTATGTAAACATAAGTGGCATAGTTTAAAGTGGCTATTGACACATGTATTACCTAAAGATGGCAAGATGCAGTAGATGATATACAGTACATTATATACATATGCATATGAGATGAGTAATGTAGGGTATGTAAACATTATATTAAGTGGCATTGTTTAAAGTGGCTAGTGATACACTTTTTACATAAATTTCCATTATTAAAGTGGCTAGAGTTGAGTCAGTATGTTGGCAGCAGCCACTCAATATTAGTGATGTCTGTTTAACAGTCTGATGACCTTGAGATAGAAGCTGTTTTTCAGTCTCTCGGTCCCTGCTTTGATGCACCTGTACTGACCTCGCCTTCTGGATGATAGCGGGTGAACAGGCAGTGGCTCGGGTGGTTGTTGTCCTTGATGATCTTTATGGCCTTCCTGTGACATCGGGTGGTGTAGGTGTCCTGGAGGGCAGGTAGTTTGCCCCCGGTGATGCGTTGTGCAGACCTCACTACCCTCTGGAGAGCCTTACGGTTGTGTGCGGACCAGTTGCCGTTCCAGGCGGTGATACAGCCCGACAGGATGCTCTCGATTGTGCATCTGTAGAAGTTTGAGTGCTTTTGGTGACAAGCCAAATTTCTTCACCCCCCTGAGCCTTCTTCACAACGCTGTCTGTGTCGGTGGACCAATTCAGTTTGTCCGTGATGTGTACGCCGAGGAACTTAACTTACTACCCTCTCCACTGCGGTCCCGTTGATGTGGATAGGGGGGTGCTCCCTCTGCTATCTCCTGAAGCCCACAATCATCTCCTTTGTTTTGTTGACATGAGTGGGAGGTTATTTTCCTGACACCACACTCCGAGGGCCCTCACCTCCTCCCTGTAGGCCGTCTCGTTGTTGTTGGTAATCAAGCCTACCACTGTAGTGTCGTCCGCAAACTTGATGATTGAGTTGGAGGCGTGCATGGCCATGCAGTCGTGGGTGAACAGGGAGTACAGGAGAGGGCTCAGAACGCACCCTTGTGGGGCGTTTCTTGGGAACAGGAACAATGGCCCTCTTGAAGCATGTGGGAACAGCAGACTGGGATAAGGATTGATTGAATATGTCCGTAAACACACCAGTCAGCTGGTCTGCGCATGCTCTGAGGACGCGGCTGGGGATGCTGTCTGGGCCTGCAGCCTTGCGAGGGTCAACACGTTTAAATGTCCACAGGTGGGGGTCCACAGGTGGGGGTTGTGCTTACAGCCCAACACCGTGCAGGAAGTTTGGCATTTGCCAGAGAACAAGACTGGCAAATTCGCCACTGGCGCCCTGTGCTCTTCACAGATGAAAGCAGGTTCACACTGAGCACATGTGACAGATGTGACAGAGTCTGGAGACGCCGTGGAGAACGTTCTGCTGCCTGCAACATCCTCCAGCATGACCGGTTTGGCGATGGGTCAGTCATGGTGTGGGGTGGCATTTCTTTGGGGGGCCGCACAGCCCTCCATGTGCTCGCCAGAGGTAGCCTGACTGCCATTAGGTACCGAGATGAGATCCTCAGACCCCTTGTGAGACCATATGCTGGTGCGGTTGGCCCTGGGTTCCTCCTAATGCAAGACAATGCTAGACCTCATGTGGCTGGAGTGTGTCAGCAGTTCCTGCAAGAGGAAGGCATTGATGCTATGGACTGGCCCGCCCGTTCCCCAGACCTGAATCCAATTGAGCACATCTGATACATCATGTCTTGCTCCATCCACCAACGCCACGTTACACCACAGACTGTCCAGGAGTTGGCGGATGCTTTAGTCCAGGTCTGGGAGGAGATCCCTCAGGAGACCATCCGCCAGCTCATCAGGAGCATGCCCAGGCATTGTAGGGAAGTCATACAGGCACGTGGAGGCCACACACACTACTGAGCCTCCTTTTGACTTGTTTTAAGGACATTACATCAAAGTTGGATCAGCCTGTAGTGTGGTTTTCCAATTTAATTTTGAGTGTGACTCCAAATCCAGACCTCCATGGGTTGATAAATTTGATTTCAATTGATAATTTGTGTGTGATTTTGTTGTCAGCACATTCAACTATGTAAAGAAAAAAGTATTTAATAAGAATATTTCATTCATTCAGATCTAGGATGTGTTATTTTAGTGTTCCCTTTATTTTTTTGAGCAGTGTATTTAGTCTTTTGGGGTGTCTTATGCCTAGAATTAGCCATGGCGATTGTATTGTTCATTTGGTTCCGATTCTGAAAGTTTGATAAATTGTGCATATTGACAAGCCATACAAGCTACAACCGCCACTGAGGCTACTAATGGACTAACTGCATGCCTTGTTGTTTTTGGCACAGAGCTCAATTCATTCAATATTTCAAGCAATCTAGGCCTATAAAATACTTGCTCAATCAATTAACTGTAACAAACTGCAATTCATTAATCCATTGTGGTTTTCATTTTGAGTCATAATATGATTCCTATTGAATCAATATTATTTCTTCCTGCAGGACTGTCCTTGAGGCCGCAATCCAGGAACCAGCTATTTGGCACTTGAAATCCATGTTTTATCCTGGAACCCTCTGCAGTGGACCAGTGTTTATGACCTTCCTCTAATTACTGATATTATTTTCTTGATGAGTTCGAGCTGAACGAATAGGCGGGCAGAGAGGTGCCACTAACTTGTTTATTCCATGGCTGGGTCCCAAATGGCAGTGCACTCAGTCAGGGCCCAAAGGGGCTCTGGTCAAAAGTAGTGGGTCGTGATCAAAAGTAGTGCACTAAATAGGGAGCCATTTGGGACACAGCCCATTTGTTCAATATTTAAATAGAGGGTGGGGCTGAGGGACAATGGAATCCGTCTGGAAAAATACCACGTGGTGCTTGTTTGTCTCCCTGTTGTTAACCAACAAGTCGTGGAACCACAAGCAAGTAGCCAGCCAAACATTAAATCATGTTACAACATCTGTTGACTATTAGAATTGGTTCTTCTTTGTCTACTACTACATTGATGTGTGAACTTCTCACTAAACTAATCTTGGTATATCCAATGTATTAAGAAGCTCTGTTATATCGGGGCAAAATAAATGTCATCCAGGCTATATTTCACCATGGGTCTACATTGGCCACTATTCTCCTATCATTGGATGAAGTGTTATCTACCATTACAACAACTACGTAGGCATGTTATTAGACTGTGGCTGGATGGATGATTTCATGTTCCTACATATTTTGAAAGCTCATCCTGAGTGGGTTGCTGACACACACACAGAGAGAGACAGAAACCGATTCTAGAGCCCGAATAGTGTTGGGCTTGAGACGGAGAATGAATAGCGCAGTGCACACACACACACACACACACACACACACACACACTTAATCCATCAATCCTCCAGCCGGTCTGTTGTGTCTCTAGAAAACCTGAATGGGTACAGGAAATGTATTCAGACACCGGACATACATTTCAATGAGAAGGACTTCTAAATTTATACCCCCATGTAAAGTGTTCCCAGGCTCACTTCGAACGCGTGTGTGGAATCAAGAGCTAACAAACAGCGGCAAAAGCCGTGAAAGCAAAGGAAAGTCATGTTCAACAGGGAAGAAGCGACTCCTATTCATGGGTTGCACATTGCGTCACAATATTGTTTCGAACAAAGTATCAAGTATCTACAGACAGCCTAAGTAGTGGCCGTTACCACCAATCTGCATCCATATAGGCTAGAGTAGATAGACTACAACTGAATGAGAGAACCACGACAACATCATATTAAAAGCCATTACCATGTAATGTATCAAGTATCTACAGTTAAGCAGTGGCCGTGACTTTTGAACTCCAACTTTTTGGAAAAAGAGCCAACTGGCCAGCTTGTTTGATTTGTTGTCCCTCCCTCTCTCTGTTGTCCACAGTTGGACTTAAAATAACCTTTAGCCTGACAGTTCAAGTTGGTTTGAGAAAAATGTATGTAGAACAGCTGCTGATTGTGAGGCCAGAGCAACATCAGGACATTCTTTATGATTCAACGAACTTGACTTACTTGTCTCGGTGTCTAGCAGGTCTCCGTGCGAGTTGAACCACTGTACACTCGGGTCAGGGTCTCCAGTGACGTTGCAATCAATCAGCGCGCAGTTGCCCTCACGGGCGATAATCTGGTTTACTTTCGAGAACACGAGGGGGACAAATCCACCATCTGCCACCGTACCGTTTTCCGTGCTGTTCCCATCTGAAACCCCCGATAAGGCCGCGGTGGCGTGGAGGCTAATAACGGTCAGTAGAAAGAAGCCTAAAGCGTAGCTGCTTGCCCGATGCATTTTTTTGTCTTCCTGACGGTCGCCTTCACCAGATAAGAGTTTGTCATGCCACTCGCATCTTTATGCTCAATATACTGACAAACTCCTGATGGTGGTAATGAATGGCAATTTGGTATTCTGCTACGAATCTTGAACCATTCCACTGAAAAGAGAAAAGACAAAGCAACCATGAACATTGTGAACAGTCGGTTTGTTTATTAAACATCATTTTGGTTCAGCAGAGAGATCACCTATTAAGACCAGTGCCCAACGTCTTTGACATTTCTGGTTTATAATTAACACCCTCGACCAAATAGTCTATGACTCTGACAACAACAAAAAAACAGGGTTTGACTACCAAGCTAACAATGTGACATTGACATTGTTGTTGCAGCAGACTATACTAGTGCTGCTGGAACAGTGCATTTTGTTACAACATAACTAGAGCTGCAATGTAACTTAACAGACATGACATGCCTGTATTTGTATTAGGCCCTAGCTACGTTAGTAGTATTGTTGTCTAAAATCAGTTATGAGTTTGATAACAATATTACTTAGTATACATCAATAGAAGTATTGACAAGCACCACTGCTAGTCAGTTGACAATTTACATGCAACATAGTAGCTAACCTAGTTAGCTAACAAGTCTAGCTATTTGGGATGTTTTTGCACACTAGCAGCTAACGTAACTGGAGGCAAAATCGCGGGGTTTAGCTATAAAACTAACGCTAACGGGTTGTAAAACTAGCTAGCTTATCTGATATCATTTATAGACGGCACTATATAAACGGTGAAGTAGCTCACATAATATAGTTAGCTCCATGTAAGGTTGGCTAACAGAGAGAAAAAAAAACTAAGATTAGTCCACTAATGTAAGCAATCATAGCTCGCTCGCTAGTTCACTCGCAATAACCTTATCTTGCCGAATAACGTTTTCCAATAACATCTGATAGCATACTTACAATTTCATTTAGCTTACAGGCGTTTAATCGTAAAGAAGGAGAGATCACCGTGTGTCTTTCGGCCTTTGCTGCATTCCGCTATGTCTTCGACGTCCTCATCGCTCTTCGGTTCTCTCTTGCTCAGCTGGCCGCGTGACACAACATTCGGGTCGCTGCAGCATTCGGCCTGCCTAGAATCCCTACCCGAGTCAAATTACCAACAGGCAGCAAGAAAAAACTAGGTCAGTCATTGGCCACGCAACAACTTTATGTGATCGTATTAAAATGGATCCACATGCCCAAAGAAACATGATTGGATTAACTAGAATAGTACAGTACAGTCTCCTACGTGAATGGTAATCATGACTGTGTCATCAGTGGAATTAGATGTAGATAGAAATGTAGGCCATATTTCATCCACCCCCCCAAAATATATATATATATATTTGCAATTAATGAAAACATCACTTATTGTTCCAAAAAACTGTTCCAAAATTGTTCAAAAAAACTATTTTACATGAATGAAGTCCATTCATGCACTGGGCTGTATAGACTACTTTTAGGACGTTCTGCTTTGTCTGCCCTTTCTATTGAGTCTTAGACTACAGTTCTTCAAGCCCTTAACAGAGGCCAGTGTCTCACTCTGTCTCAGATCCAGGCCGTTTGCCATCATCAACCACTGCATTGTTCGATCTGACAGACAGAACTACAGCACTTAAGACTCATGAAGAGCCCCAAATGCCAGGGCACTTAATTTTGTGGTTCTATTGAATCCTTTGACTTCACTTTGTATATAAAAATGACTGATGAGATGAGTATTAATCAGAAAATAACTAGTTTACAAACATTAAATCAAGACAATTAGTAACTACTCCACTCCCTCCCCACACCAACAAACAGACAGACAAACAGCCATACTGTTGTGGTCAAAATAATGCATAAAGCTCAGGAGAAGAGGAAAAAAAACTGTTTTGCTTAACCCAAGTTTGTCATTTTTGCCTTCCGGAGTGGATTATTGACCGACATTGTCACTGCTTTAAAAGCACAAATCAAACTCTGAAATGGACACAGGCTATTAAAAGACTCAATCCATTGATCCCATTCATCAATAATACTAGCTATCTCACATTGGCAAGTGTTGATATTGAGGAAAGTGTGTCATTGACCCAATAGATATCCAGAACACAACAAAGCAGAGTTTCAAGGAACTGGAAGTTCAGTTCGAAGCAGGAGTGAGACAGGGGGTTTAAAACTGTACACAAACACTCCGTGTGTCTGGCCTCCACAGCTCTTAAAGCCGCTACATGCTGGAGCAGTGAAAACGTTCTAAGTCACGTGAAGTCACAATTTTAAAAGGAATCCTAACGCCCTGGTGGTAGAAAATGGTAACACGCGAGCACACACACACACTGTAAGAAAATCTTTTAATTTACTTTCCCTCACCAAAATCATGACAATATAACAGTGCATGGATCAATCAACTGTTACATTTTCTCTAATCTTTACAAATGTATACTGAACAAAAATATAAACGTAACATGTAAAGTGTTGGTACCATGTTTCATGAGCTGAAATAAAAGATCCCAGAAATGTTCCATTCGTACAAAAAGCTTATTTTTCTCAAATTTTGTGCACAAATGTGTTTATATCCCCGTTAGGGAGCATTTGTCTTTTATCAAGATAATCCATCTACCTGACAGGTGTTGCATATCAAGAAGCTGATTAAACAGCATGATCATTACACAGGTGCACCTTAAAATGTGCAGTTTTGTGACCCAACACAATTCTACAGATGTTTCAAGTTTTGAGGGAGCGTGCAATTGGCATGCTGACTGCGGAAATGTCAACCAGAGCTGTTGCTAGAGAATTGAATGTTAATTTATCTGCCATAAGCCGCCTTCAACGTCTTTTTAGAGAATTTGGCAGTGCGTTCAACCGGCCTCACAACCGCAGACCACGTGTATGGCGTTGTGTGGGTGAGCGGTTTGCTGATGTCAACGTTGTGAACAGAATGCCCCATGGTGGCGGTGGGGTTATGGTATGGGCAGGCATAAGCTACAGACAATGAACACAATTGCATTTTATCGATGGCAATTTGAATGCACAGATATATCGTAACAAGATCCTGAGGCCCATTGTCATGCTGTTCATCCGCCGCCATCACCTCATGTTTTATGATAATTCACAGCCCCATGACGCAAGGATCTGTACACAATTCCTAGAAGCTGAAAATGTCCCAGTTCTTCCATGGACTGCATACTAACCAGACATGTCACCCACCCATTGAGCATGTTTGGGATGCTCTGGATCGATATGTACGACAGTGTGTTTCAGTTCCCGCCAGTATGCAGAAACTTTGCACTGCCATTGAAGAGGAGTGGGACAATTCCCAGTCATGTGAAATCCATAGATTAGGGCCTAATGAATTTAATTAAATCGACTGATTTCCTTATATGAATTGTAACTCACTCAAATCTTTGAATTTGTTGCATGTTGCATTTATATTTTTGTTCAGCGTACATACTGTCTAACATTTCAGTTAAAAACTATGAACGTTTTGGTGTTCAGAAATGCTCGGCTCACGTAATGCCGATTTAGTTGTAGAGTTGTAAATAGTGTGAACACAGTGTTAGCTACCAAGCTAGACCAAGGACTGCAAAACGGTGATTACATTCACAGTCATCTCCAAGGCAACATGCGTATCTTGTCTGACGTAAATTTGTATCTTTGTGATTGCAGGTGATTCAAGTGTGTGGCATTGATTGCTGACTTCAGGAAGCAGAGGGAACATGCCCCGATCCACATCAACGGGACTGCAGTAGAGTCAGCTGGTTTTAAGTTCCTCAGCGTCCACATCACTGTGGACTTGACGTGGACCAACACCACCACCACTCTTGTCAAGAGGAAGCAACAGAGTCGCTACTTCCTAAGGCGGCTGAAGAAATTCTGCATGAGACCTGGGTCCTCTCCAAATACTATCGCTGCACCATTGAGAGCGCCCTGACTGGTTGCATCACGGCCTGGTACGGGAATTGCTCTGTCCACAACCTTAAGGCCCTCCAGCAGGTGGTGAAGACGGCCCAGTACATCACTGGCACTGTGCTCCCACCCATCCAGGGCATCTACTCAAAGCGGTGCCGGAGGAAGGCGGTATCAGAGTGCACACACACACACACATATACATACATACATACCAAAGTCTTATTATGATTGGTAAATACTATAGACTATAAATTGTGCCTTCCTGTATTAAACTTATGCTAAAATGTTTCTTCTATTCTACTGAGCCATTAATGTTCGTATTCTTTATATTTTATTATTTCTTATTGTTGTTGCATTGAAGCGAAGGACCCTGCAAGTAAGCATTTCGCCGGGCGGTGTATCCCGTACATGCGACTAATAAAAGCTAGTGAATTTGTAAAAATAAAAATAAAAATCTCTGCCAATGAAAATAGTTTGTCGTCCAGTTCGTATCTGATGTGCTCCTCACAAAGATTCCTTGATGAGTGCAGAGAGCCTCTTGAAAGCCTGTGGAGAAAGAAAGAGAAGGTACATTTATTACTCATTTATTGCCTTCAAGTGTGTTTGTGTGTGTGTGGCTGCATTTACATGTGTGTGTGTTTCTTTACCTCGTCGATCTGTTCTGGTGTGGAGAGGGAGAAGGCCGCTCTGACATAAGGACACGGGTCTGAGCTGTTGATCATGAATACTCCTCCAGGGACAAGCAGCACCTACAGCAGGACAACAGAAAATGTTTAACCAACCAGCACCTACAACCAAATATGGACACTAAGACAAAAGGGGACAAAACTGTACTGCTGCGGTTGGTGGCTGTAGACCCTATGAGTTTCTGTCATAGTTAATTTGCTCACTCCCTCTCACACACACACACACACACACACACATCTTGAAGCTCTGAATTATGTATCATAAAACTGCTGCTTGTACAGTAGATTCTGTGTGCTGATATTAAATTAGCTATTACTTTTACCATTTCCCAGACCCACTATGTACATAACCAGCCTTCTATAATCTACTGCAATTGGCTTCAATTGTTTGGGGCAGTGTGAAGAAAATACCCAAATGTTAGATTTTAAAAAGCACCGATTGTGTTTCCTGTTCTTTCCACATAGAAGCAGACCAATCAGCGTGGATTTGGAGTGTTCTTATGTGGGCGGGGGAAACCGTGGGATTTTAAATCCATTTGCCTTCTTGGATAATGGCAGCTTCACATACTATCCAACATCCTATTTCTGACAAGCACTAGCCCGGGCCCTGAGTAAAAATCTCCTGCTGCTCATCCTGCATACATGAGTAGGACATTAACGCCAGACAACAAAACAGTAGGGTTACCTGTAGCCGAATTGTTGTTAAAGGAGAAGTTCACTTAATTTGAACCAAATCTCTATTTTCATTGTAAATGGCATGGTATAAAAGTGCCAATAAACACTTTTTTGGTGGATCTCACTTGCTTTCGAGAAACTTACCACACCAGTAATATACTTCCTTATGCTTGTTCTGCAGTTGTAGGGGCACAGAAAAACCTGAGCAAAAGCTCCAAAACCACACCGACACTCTCAGTATGCAGATCCTTCGCTGTTGTACACACGAAACTGTGTCGCGCCGAACTTCATCCGCAACGTTGTATTCCACATTGTGCGACTCGAGTGATACTTCTCGATGTTGCCCACAATCCTTTCCCGTGTGCTCTACATGGAGATGCAGCACGGCTGGATAGAGGAAACGCCTCAAATGGAATATAACGTCGCGAATAAAGTTCGGAATGATACAATTTCACGTGTACAACATCTAAAAGACCTGCATCACTATACTGAGAGCATCGCGGTTTCGAAAAGGAGGTATTTGAGTGATTTTGGAGCCTTTGTTCATGTTTTTCCTGTGCCCCTACAACTGCAGATAAAACGTAAGAAAGTATATTGCTGGTGTGGTAAGTTTCTCTAAAACAAGTGAGATCACAAAAAAAGTGTCTGGGCCCTTCTATAACATACCTAGCATCGAAAATAGAGGTTTGGTTCAAATAAAGTAAACTTCTTCTTTGAAGTATCGAAAATATAGAGATATTATAAAATGACAGGAACCTCCCAGAGATACAGGACTTCAATGTAAGTGGACTATTTTAAAAACACCAAACATAATCTCATTCAGTCAAACAGGTTGTATTAGTTTAGTCAGTGTATGTGTGAGCTGTGGTGGAGCCCAGAGAACAGGTGGGCCTGTAGGGTAGAGTATAGACTGTGTGTGTGTACCTACCTCCTTCTCCATAGCCTTCTCCATGATCAGCTTCTGGGTGTCTGCGACGCCCTTCACCTTGATCCACAGGAACATGCCTGCAGCTGGGGTGTGCCACTCTGCCACATCTACACACACACACACACACACACACACACACACACACACACACATAAGAGGGAAACAGAAGGGTTAGGTCTAGGTATTGTTTGGTGCAGGAGCAGGGATTTTCTTTCTTATTACCCCTTTGGCAAAGCACTACTTCCTCTGATGCTTTGTGATTTTAACAAGGCACTAGCACTGTGTGAGGTGCTGGCTTCATGAGTGTTTTTTTTATGTTAGGCTTCAACGGACACAACCATGCGAATGTGAGTGAAACACAAACCTTTGAGCCACTTGTCTGCAGAGGTGAGCATGGCATCTCTCTGTGTTCTGTAAAACTCAATCACTCTGAAAGAGATATACTGTAGAGTGCTGACCTGCTCATATTGTAATCAATACACCCCCCCCCCCCACCCCAAAATAATAATTGCACAACACATAACACAAACAACTCATATCTCTAGCTATATTGACACCATATATGCGTGTTGTTTATACAGCTGCCAGTGGTACGACCTTTGACCTACCCATCTACGTGGTTGAGGAAGCCTTCTTGACCCCAGCCATGCAGCAGCTGGGACACCATGAGCTGGAGAGGGAGAGATTGAGAGAAGGAGAGAAGGAGAAATGGAGAGAAGGTGGAGTAGTCAACACTGCATCTGTTGCATGTTCCAGTGCATTGTGTTGCAAATGGAAGTTAACTCTTTCTGAATTCCATATTGTCTAGAACATTCCATATGTTATATATACCTAATCCTAACTTCCTTCCGTATGCGTGGAAATAACCCACAGATGTTACGATAACATGATATTCGTCAACAAAGAGCAGGCAGCGAGTGGGCGTGACTGTCTCGTTCTGCCACCTCAAGAAAAGTGAATTAGTGTTGCATTAAAAGGAAAAATCCAGCATCATGTTGATGTGGCCGGTGACACTTTGCTTCTTGAAAGTCCAATTATCTTGAAAACTTGCCTGCTGACATGCAAAAAAACTATGTTGGGACTGCATCAACCATGGACTAATGAAACAACTATGTTGGGACTGCATCAACCATGGACTAATGAAACAACTATGTTGGGACTGCATCAACCATGGACTAATGAAAAAACTGTTGGGACTGCATCAACCATGGACTAATGAAACAACTATGTTGGGACTGCATCAACCATGGACTAATGAAACAACTATGTTGGGACTGCATCAACCATGGACTAATGAAACAACTATGTTGGGACTGCATCAACCATGGACTAATGAAACAACTATGTTGGGACTGCATCAACCATGGACTAATGAAAAAAATACCAAAATATTGTTTTTGAGTGGATTTTTTCATTAACCTCTGTGATGACACGGATTAAACCACTAACGCTCTCTGTCTACTCTCATCTCTATGGGAGAACACATACAATTATGCCACTAATCTATACTGAGAATGGTACAGTACATTCACAGAATTAAATAGAACACAATATAGTAATATCTCTCTCGATGGCTGCATTTGTCTTGTTGTTGCTATGGTAACTACTCACATTAAAAATGCTGCCAACTGTCTCTTCCGGCAAATTAACTTTAAAAAAAAAATACAAATAATAATCAAGGTCGTATTCACAAGCAACCAAATGGAAAGAAGGGAGGCCAAAACGTGGAGGGACTACCTGAAATGTTAACCACCTTGTTTTACCTTGGAATCTTTTTTTGTTTTCTGTTGGGAGAACGTGTTGCTACTTCGTGCACTACTGAAAACGCAGTTTCATGTTTTGCTGTGATTACAGTCACAGGAAAGAAGCCTCATATGGGATTTAAACAATGACTATAGAGACTAGGAAGCAAAGTAGAAAATGCAACCAAACATCACATGAAAGTAAATATGCCTGAACATATTTATTACTACGTACCATTCATTTTAAAGGGGATGGTACAGCAGTTTAATAAGACATGCATTCTATATTACTTATTTACATGTGTTTCAAAGTGAATGGTGGGGTAGTTTACTACTAGGTCTACTTTTAAAGGGGAAGGTGATGCAATTTTGAAGGGTGTGATGGGGTTAGAAGTAGAGGTTAATTAACCTGTGGGAAGGTGCTGGTATGCATTGTAGAAGCCTGGATATGTAGTACCACTCTGTCCACCAGCGGCTTGGGCCCAGTCACAAAGCCTATCCTCAGCCTGCAAAGATAGACACAGAGGGTCATACAGTGCCTTGCGAAAGTATTCGGCTCTCTTGAACTTTGCGACCTTTTGCCACATTTCAGGCTTCAAACATAAAGATATAAAACTGTATTTTTTTGTGAAGAATCAACAACAAGTGGGACACAATCATGAAGTGGAACGACATTTATTGCATATTTCAAACTTTTTTAACAAATCAAAAACTGAAAAATTGGGCGTGCAAAATTATTCAGCCCCTTTACTTTCAGTGCAGCAAACTCTCTCCAGAAGTTCAGTGAGGATCTCTGAATGATCCAATGTTGACCTAAATGACTAATGATGATAAATACAATCCACCTGTGTGTAATCAAGTCTCCGTATAAATGCACCTGCACTGTGATAGTCTCAGAGGTCCGTTAAAAGCGCAGAGGGCATCATGAAGAACAAGGAACAGACCAGGCAGGTCCGAGATACTGTTGTGAAGAAGTTTAAAGCCGGATTTGGATACAAAAAGATTTCCCAAGCTTTAAACATCCCAAGGAGCACTGTGCAAGCGATAATATTGAAATGGAAGGAGTATCAGACCACTGCAAATCTACCAAGACCTGGCCGTCCCTCTAAACTTTCAGCTCATACAAGGAGAAGACTGATCAGAGATGCAGCCAAGAGGCCCATGATCACTCTGGATGAACTGCAGAGATCTACAGCTGAGGTGGGAGACTCTGTCCATAGGACAACAATCAGTCGTATATTGCACAAATCTGGCCTTTATGGAAGAGTGGCAAGAAGAAAGCCATTTCTTAAAGATATCCATAAAAAGTGTTGTTTAAAGTTTGCCACAAGCCACCTGGGAGACACACCAAACATGTGGAAGAAGGTGCTCTGGTCAGATGAAACCAAAATTTAACTTTTTGGCAACAATGCAAAACGTTATGTTTGGCATAAAAGCAACACACCATCCCCACTGTCAAACATGGTGGTGGCAGCATCATGGTTTGGGCCTGCTTTTCTTCAGCAGGGACAGGGAAGATGGTTAAAATTGATGGGAAGATGGATGGAGTCAAATACAGGACCATTCTGGAAGAAAACCTGATGGAGTCTGCAAAAGACCTGAGACTGGGACGGAGATTTGTCTTCCAACAAGACAATGATCCAAAACATAAAGCAAAATCTACAATGGAATGGTTCAAAAATAAACATATCCAGGTGTTAGAATGGCCAAGTCAAAGTCCAGACCTGAATCCAATCGAGAATCTGTGGAAAGAACTGAAAACTGCTGTTCACAAATGCTCTCCATCCAACCTCACTGAGCTCGAGCTGTTTTGCAAGGAGGAATGGGAAAACATTTCAGTCTCTCGATGTGCAAAACTGATAGAGACATACCCCAAGCGACTTACAGCTGTAATCGCAGCAAAAGGTGGCGCTACAAAGTATTAACTTAAGGGGGCTGAATAATTTTGCACGCCCAATTTTTCAGTTTTTGATTTGTTAAAAAAGTTTGAAATATCCAAAAAATTTCGTTCCACTTCATGATTGTGTCCCACTTGTTGATTCTTCACAAAAAAATACAGTTTTATATCTTTATGTTTGAAGCCTGAAATGTGGCAAAAGGTCGCAAAGTTTAAGGGGGCCGAATACTTTCGCAAGGCACTGTACCTGCAGAGACACACACACACACACGGGAAAGGCAGACAGGGGCCGTTTCACTGGTGAAGGAACATCACAACAACAACGAGCAGTGTGTCCTCTGTCTTTCTAGGCACAGCAGTGCTGCATCCTGTGTGTGTATGTGTGTGTGTGTGTGTGTGTGTGTGTGTGGACCAGAGGTCCCCACAAGAATAGTAAACAAACATTTGACTAACTGGGGACTTTTTGTTACTCCCCACAAGGTCAAATGCTATTTCTAGGGGGTTTAGAGTTAAGGTTAGAATTACATTAGGGTTTAGAGTTAGGAGCTAGAATTAGTTTCAGGGTTAAGGTTAGGTTTTTGGGTTAAGGTGAGGGTAAGAGTATGCGTTAGGGTTAGGGGTTTGGGAAAATAGGATTTTGAAAGGGACTGAATTGTGTCCCCACAAGGTTGGCTGTACAACACTGTGTGTGTGTAATACCTACTGGGAATAGCACAAGGTAATTAAATTGTCCACATGAACTGGAAAAACAAGGACTCAATAACCCACTGAGTACACAGCTTCTGACAGTCTCTTAGTAAACAAATTCTGACAACCACATAGAGAGACAGGCTACAAAATCACACGAAATTAGCTGGTAATAGTGTAACAACAAACTGAACAGGTCTTTTTTTTTAACTATATTTTTTAAAGTCTTTGTATGTTTATTGGATATAGAGATAGAGAGGTGAAAGGTAGGTCAGAGACTGCTGAAAGAGTAGTGGGCCGGATTCGAACCCATGCTGGCAGTGGTACATCGTACATGTGCTCCAGAGACAGCGGCTTAGACTGCTAGACCACCCTAGGCTACTGAACAGGTCTCTCTTGGCAAAGAGAAGGTTCTCAATTAGACAAACCTGCATAAATGAAAAGGTAAATTAATACAGTGACTGTACTTCCTTCTTCCTCCCTGACCTCTGACCTTAAAACCCACATAGTTGCCTTGGTGATCTGACAGTCTGCCTCACCCTGACGACAGGATCTTTGAGAAGGAGTCTGTCCTGATGATTCTCCCGTCAACGTCCATGGAGAGAAACGTGGGAGCCCAAGGCTGCAGAGAGTTAGAGAAAGAAGCTTGAGCAGCCTGTTCTATTATATACAGTAGGGGTGATGCCAGTGCAATGTGTCCCAATAAAACATACAAAGTCATAATACATTAAACAATTAAACTAGTTTTACCTTGTCAAACTGTAGGAAGTAATAGGGGTCGTCCTCAATAATAAGGAGGTCATACTGCCTGGCAAGCTGTCAAAACGACAACAAAATCTTGATTCATTCTGTGAAGTAGACCTTTATGGAAATCAATATTTTACAGAGGCCTGAATTGAACTAGCACAATAATTTCAGAAAGAAACCCTCCCTTTCCCTTTGCTCCCATATCCATGAGTCAGTGACCTGACCAGGACCATGTCAAACTCTGGCCCTATTTGAAAAAGAATGTTAAGGAAATCATTAATAAGAACTAGAACAATGGATTCAGATTGGGTCCCTCCCAATTTCCTTCCCGAATGTCAGTTGGCCTGGTCCAGATCTGTTTGTGCTGTCTTGCTAACTCAGAGACAGCACAGCACAAACAAATCTGGGACAAGGCTATAGACACTATGTGTCATTGTGGCTGCAATATACACTATGGCTTTGTACTCTGCAGCCTGTATTCTATTCAAATTGGTTGCCTCCCTTTCCTTCCCTTCCCTTTCTATCCAATAGAACTCAAGATAATATTTTTCAATAGAAGCATCTCTAACATCAGATATGTACAGTGCGGTATCCCTCAGGGCAGTTGCCTTGGGCCGTTACTCTTCTCCATTTTTACATATGATTTGCCACTTGTCTTACAAGAAGCTAAAATGACTATTTATGCTGATGATTGCACATTAAACACATCAGCACTTACAGCCAGTGAGCTCACTCAGTCTCTCAGCAAGGAGTAACAGTCAGTGTCAGAATGGGTAAAAAACAATCAACTGTTCTTAAATACATCTAAAACCAAAAGCATTGTATTTGGTTCAAAGCATTCTCTTAGACCTTAACCTCAACTGGAGTTGTGCATAAAGGGTGTGACCATTGAACAAGTTGAAGAAGCTGAACTCCTAGGAGCAACATTGGATGGTCAGTTATCATGGTCAAGTCACATTGACAAAGTTGTTGTGAAGATGGGGAGAGGCATGTCTGTTATATAAACATGTTATGCGTTTTTGACAAAAAGATCAACTATACTAGTTGTTCAGGCTCTGATCTTGTCCCATCTTGATGCCTGTCCAGTAATCTGTTCAGGTGCAGAAAAGACACACCTAGCTAAGATGGAACTGGCTCAAAACCAAGCAGCACGCCTTGCCCTTAACTGCACACACAGAACTGGCATCAACAACATGCATCATAGTCTTTCCTGGCTGAGGAGAAATGGACTACTTCTCTTCTAGTCTTTTTAAGAAACATTTGTCTGTTGAAAATGCCTAACCACTTGTCTAATCTATTTGCATACACTTCAATCAGACATACATACCCCACCAGCCATACCACTGTGTGTTTCTTCACGGTAACCAATAAAAAAAAACAGATTTAATATGCCGCTCAGTTATGTATAGAACCATGTCATCATGGAATGCTCTGCCACCAGGCAACAACAAAAAAAAGCTGTAAAAAAATTATTGTATCAGAATGCCTCTCCTCTTTCTAAAGATCTAATTGAACTGTACATAGGAATATGAAGATGTACTGTAGATATGAATAATGTGTACATAGTATTGTTGTTGTCATCTCTTGGTGTCTTTCCAATATATAACTCCTATGTTTATTTTGAATGTAATATAATTTTGAATGTAATATAATATCTTATGTTGTTATTGTCTATATCTGTTCTGTACTTTGTCATGTATTTGTACGTTTTATGCGGACCCCAGGAAGAGTAGCTGCTGCATGTGCCGTAGCTAATGGGGATCTGTTTGAATACTTCCTTGAGGTTTCCATGAGGTAAGCACTGATCTAAAATAATTTGGAGAGGTGAGAGCAAGGTTAACAACCTGTTACTTTACCGATTCAACTAATTCAGATCTGAGACTACTTCAAGGAAAGTAGGAAGGAAGGATGCATTTCTGAACAATTTGAATAGGGCCTATGGGTCTGCAGACTCTACCGTACCTCGTAGATATCCCTCTTCCTCTGGGTGATCATGGAGGCCCCGGTGGGGTTTCCTCCATTGGGGATTGTGTAGAGGACCCTGGGTACGGTGCTGTGTGGCTTGTGGACATCTGCCGGGTCCCAGCGGGACAGCACCTCCTTCAGCCCATCGGGGATCATACCGTGCTGATCACTGGGCACATTGATCAGGTTACATCCCAATGGCTGGAGCTTGGGACGGAAAACACAGTGCGTGTGTGTGAGAGTAAATGTGAGAGTGAGTTTTTATAACTATTATTATTAACATTATGTTGTTGTTGTTGATATCATTATCCGTCACATTTTGATTTATCAACAGTGGCCTTGCCATTCGTGCTAATAACGCTTGTCTGAGTGAGTGAGTGCGCGACAGAGAGAGAAAGTGATTATGTGTGTGTGTGTGTGTGTGTGTATCTGTGGTTGTGAGTAGAGGTTCTTACTGCAGCGAGAGTTCCAGAATATGTGGGCGCGTCCAGGAGAACGTTATCTCCGGGATTTACAAGCATTTCAAACACCTGCCAAAAAAACACAGAGAAAAGTAGTAGAGGGGAGGGCAAGAATAGGACAGGCTCGCCGGATCATTAGTGGCCGTCACACCTAACTTACCTTCCTTGCACTTTTATTTTCTGCTTTATTAAGGTACCTTTAACTTACTGCGACTGTGATATGCGCTTGTCGGAGCGAGCCATTTTAAAATGAATACACCAACAGTAAGTCGTTCTTGATAAGCGTCTGCTATATGACTAAAATGGAAATGTAATACCTTGCAGAGACCCTCTTGGCTGCCTGTAGTAACACACATGTCCATCTGGCCCTTCTCAGCGCTGTTGGCTGTAGGAGGGTTGTGAAGGTACTTCTGAAGGGCCTTCATCCAAGTCAACAGCTCCGGGATTCTATATGTGGTAGACAGAGGCCTACATTTAAAAAACGTACCATTCATAGAGGTCGAATCCTAACTTTAGTTGAACTTTCAAACTGATGTCCATGTGAGACTAAGTGAACATATTGACTTCGGTGGAAATTCAGATTCGCCTCATCATGAATAACCTGCAGTGACAAGTCACCTTATCTTAACCCTACGTTATCTCACCTTAACCTCATCGTATTTCCTTGGAAAATTGTATTTTTTAAGCAAGAAATAGAGCTAATCATTAATAATAAAACTCGAATAGCAGCCAGGGTATGTCGTAATAAAATGTTCGGTTTTGACATCCCGGGAAACGTTAATTCTAGTGTGCATGATAGGGTGCTTTTTAGGATAGCAGCCTTGGCTTTATCGTCCTGTTCACTCTTATCAGAAGTGATTAAACCAACGCTGTGGAAAGCAAAGCAAAGCAGCGGTTGAGAGCACACGCACGCACACAGATTGAGAGCTCTACCGACCAATATGAGTCACTATTTACTATTTAGACTGTTGTAAAGGTAGATAAGAAGCTGTTAAGAGATAACCTTCTGCCACCGCCATTAACTAGCATAGGCGTGATGCTGTCCTAACCGTTTCAAGGAACAGCGTTGACCAGTTCGAACGCGTAATAAAACTTGTTTCAAACCATTCATGTCCGCAGGATTCTACAGGCTAAACTCCTGACCGTGCGTAGAGCTAGTCATGTACATTACTCCGTTGGTGTTGAAGCGCTTTCAAAGGCTATGTCCTTGTTGACTCTTTCCTATTGCGCTCTGAAGAAGCTTCCGCAGACTTTTGAAAGATTTCTGTGGGCTAAGAGATGCTACTTAACAATACACAACGAGTGTGTCCAAGATAGCACCGATTCCCTATAAAAGTAGCGCACTACACGGAGTGTACAAAACATCTTTCCATGACATAGCTTTCACCTGGTCTGTCTATGATCCCTTACTGATGTCACTTGTTAAATCGACTTCAAATCAGTGCAGATGAAGGGGAGGAGACAGGTTAAAGAAGGATTTGTAAGCCTTGAGCCACGGGTTGTGTATGTACGCCATTCAGAGGATAAATGGGCAAGACAAAATAGTTAAGTGCCTTTGAACAGTGTATGGTAGTAGCTGCCAGGCGCACTGGTTTGAGTGTGCAATGCTGCTGTGTTTTTCACGCGCAACAGTTTCCCGTGTGTATCAAGAATGGTCCATCATCCAAAGGACACCCAGCCAACTTGACACAACTGTGGGAAGCATTGGAGTCAATATGGGCCAGCATCGCTGTGGAACACTTTCAACACCTTGTAGAGTCCATGCCCTGAAGAATTAAAGCTATTCCGAGGGCAAAAGGGGGATCAACTCAATATTAGGAAGGTGTTCCTAAGGTTTTGTACACTCAGTGCATGTACAGTGCATTCGGAAAGTATTCAGACCCCTTGACCTTTTCCACATTTTGTTATGTTACAGCATTATTTTTAAATTAATTTGTAAAAAAATGGTTTCTTCATTAATCAATAAAACAGGGTTTTAGACATTTTTTTCTAATTTAAAAAAAAATAAATTAAAAAGCTACCTTATTTACATAAGCATTCAGACCCTCAGATGCATCCTGTTTCCATTGATCATCATTGAGCTGTTTCTACAACTTGAGTGGAGTCCACCTGTGGTACATTCAATTGATTGGACATGATTTGGAAAGGTGCACACCAGTCTATATAAGGTCCCACAGTCAGAGAAAAAACCAAGCCATGGGGTCAAAAGAATTATCCATAGTGCTCCAAAACAGGATTGTGTCGAGGCAGAGATCTTGGCCTCCATCATTCTTAAATGGAAGAAGTTTGGCACCACCAAGACTCTTCCTAGAGCTGGCCGGCCGGCCGACCAAACGGGGAAGAAGGGCCTTAGTCAGGGAGGTGACCAAAAACCCGATGGTCACTTTGACAGAGCTCCAGAGTTCCTCTGTGGAGATGGGAGAACCTTCCAGAAAGACAACCATCTCTGCAGCACTCTACCAATCACGCGTTTATAGTAGAGTGGCCAGACAGAAGCCACTCCTCAGTAAAAGGCACATGACAGCCGGTTTGGAGTTTGCCATAAGGCACCTAAAGACTCTCAAACCATGAGAAACAAGATTCTCTGGTCTGATGAAACAAAGATTGAACTCTTTGGCTTGAATGGCAAGCGTCACGTCTGAAGGAAACCTGGCACCATCCCTACGGTGAAGAATGGTGGTGGCAGCATCATGCTGTAGGGATGTTTTTCAGCTGCAGGGACTGGGAGACTAGTAAAGATCGAGGGAGATGAATGGAGCAAAGTACAGAGAAATCCTTGATGAAATCTTGCTCCAGAGCGCTCAGGACCTCAGCCTGGGGCGAAGGTTCACCTTCCAACAGAACAAAGACTAAGCACACAGCTAAGACAAGGAAGGAGTGGCTTCGGGACAAGTCTCTGAACGTCCTTGAGTGGCCCAGCCAGAGCCCGGAATTGAACCTGATCGAACATCTCTGGAGACCTGAAAATAGCTGTGCAGCAATGCTCCTCATTCAACCTGACAGAGAGGATCTGCAGAGATGAATGGGAGAAACTCCCCAAATACAGGTGTGTCAAGCTAGTAATGTCATACCCAAGAAGACTCGAGGCTGTAATCACTGCCAAAGGTGCTTCAACAAAGTACTGAGTAAAGGGTTTGAATACTTATGTAAATGTGATATTTCCGTTTTTATTTTTAGTACATTTGCAAAAATGTCAAAACTGTTTTTGCTTTATCGTTATGGGGTATTGTTTGTAGATTGATGAAGGGGAAAAACGATTTAATCCATTTTAGAATAAGGCTGTAATGTAACAAAATGTGGAAAAGGTCAAGGGGTCTTGAACTTTCCAGAATGCACTGTATATACAAAATAGGGTGCCATTTTGGGCAGACCCAATATCTTCTCAGTCACTGACTCACCCGCTGGAGGCAGAGTACTGCAGAGCCCTCTTCATCATGGTCTCGTCGAAGGTGATCATATCCCCGTTCTTCACCTGGAAGGAGCAGGAATGGAAGGGGAAGGTGTTGGGGTTGGGAGCCCCTGCGGCCAAGGAGATCATGGATGGGGGTGACCTTTGCTGGATGTCAGCTTTGGGATGGAGGGGGGTGAGACAGATAGGATACAAAGGTACCAATGAAATAAAAAATATCTGAAAACTGACAAAGAAAAAAAATACAAAAGAGAAATTCTACATGGCAAAATACAGAATATAGAAATACGGAAAAGAGCTCTACAACCATGACGACTTACTTAATATTCGGATAGGTGAGGGCTTCCGAGCTGCACTAACAGCTGTCAAAAACCGAGCGTAGTTCATGGCTCCTGTAAAATCACCTTCTAACAATCAGCACTGACAGAGCAAGCTTGCCTGTGGTGTGTCAACCGCACCTCCTGGGGAGGAGGTGTGCATGATGATGACACATGGATTCACTTGACTACTAAATACTAATGCAATGTTGATTGTTGGGTCAAGTTACAAAACATGAGTGTGATATCGTTGGCACTTACTATGCAGCCCCAAGGTCCACCAGAGGACGCTATTATTCCATACGTCGTTTGATTTAAAGACGTCAGGAATAATGGCGCCCTCTGCAAAACCTTTGGGCTAGCTACTATGTTGTTTTGCTTTTGCCGTATGGCAGCACTGAAGTGGATTATCGTGCACTAAAGGCGGAACAAATATAGGAACAAGTAGCAACATATGCACGGAGTTAGACTGAAATTCATTGCACCAAAATCTTAACACAGGAATAAACTTCAGAAGATCAACAACCGAGTAATATTTACAACCACGTTTGTTTCATAACTGACCTTGAATAATATTGTGCTTAATCGTAGTGGCCGCCGCTGGATAATGTATTTTTCCACTAGCAATAGTTCACACAAGTGACCGGTGTGTGGACTACATTACCCAGGTGTCAAAATAGTCTAATTTTGAGATTACTGTACAGTAATTGTGTAAATCAACTAACTACATAATTATAAACATGTATAATTGCCCCCATGTCCCCAATAATAAAATCGTAACAAACGATCTTAGACAATTTAGGAATGAATCGAATCAGTGGAACAGTCGAGTACTTTCATGACAGCAGCGTATCCGAATCCACATTCATAGTCGTATTCGAAGCTGCAAGGAAAAGTCTACGTTGCTGCTAGCGTAACTACCTAGCTAGCTGTTAGTTTTGATTTCATTGTCTTGTGTATTTTCAAATGACTCTGCATTACTGTCATGTTTATACAAACAACGGGGAAATGCGTTGAGGGAAAGCAGCTTCATCCTTACCTTGATTCGTGAGCAACTAGCGTTCATTTATCTAAAAGGCAGCCAGCTAACTCTAGTTAATTATTACAGCTAACGCTAGCCAGCTAAGTTAGCTAACTTTAGTCAGTTGTATTTTGTCAAGCGACAACACATGTTGGGCTTGCAAATGCTTCATCAAAGTAGACTATTTGCTACTTATCACGCTATCAAAGCACATGACAACTCTTGAGTAGGTTTGGTCGTCCCGTGATCGCATTGAGTAGCTAGATAGTTACAGTAAACATTTGGTTTACCTAGCGAACAGTTGCTGACGACTCTTCCGTAGATTGCTGACGACTCTTCCGTAGATCGAGCAAGGCCAACTTGGTAGGATGTAGACTGGCAGAACCTGTTTTCTGGTTTCAATGGGGAAAAGGAAAGACATGATCCACCCAAGGTTTATTTTAGGTGAGTTGTTTGTTTACTGTTAATGTTATGCGCCCATGTCTCAAGCATGGTTTTGAATTGGAACATTTTACACCATCATATTGACTACCAGACATATAACATATTATGAAGTGTCCAGAAGCCACTAACGTTAGCCATTCTTCTGAGACATACATGGCAACATAATGATAATGATAATACATGTCATTTAGCAGACACTTTTATCCAAAGCGGCTAACAGTCAGCCATGCATGCAGGTTGGGACGGCAGGTAGCCTAGTTGCTGGATCGAATCCCCGAGCTGACAAGGTCTAAATCTGTCGTTCTGCCCTTAAACAAGGCAGTTCACTGTACTCCGGTAGGCCGTGATTCTAAATAAGAATTTGTTCTTAACTCACTTGCCTAGTTAAATAAATAAATTGCGGGAACCAAGCGCTACCAACTGAGCCCATAACAACACTATACACTACCAAATAGGCCTGACTTTGTTTATATATATCTTGTCTACATCTCTATTTGTTGTCTGTACTACACCTGTCCATCACCTGTACAGGTGATGGAGGCCACGTGGGCTTACAAAGCCTGCATAGGAGGAAACACAAAAAACACAAGAAGAAGCATCACCGCGACAACGGACACAGCTCCTACTCCGAGGCCCTGGAGTCAGACTCCGGGATTGTGTTCAAGCCCCCCACACAGCTCAGACTCAAGATCAAACTGGGAGGCCAAACGCTTGGGACAAAAAGGTGAGACCTCGCTGCCATTTTAATAGTCTCACTTGAGACTCTTTTTTTTTTTGCACAACAATTTAAGTCAATAAGTAATTGTTTTAGTTAAAGTATGATATAATATTTGGACTCGAAGTGACAAATCCGAATTGCCCACTTCGTGCAAATCCGCATGAATGCGTTGTCTTTTCCTTTGATATGACATACAAATTATTTTCAGCCTACGTTTTATTTCAGGGCTGGGTTTTATTTGAATGATACCACCCATTAGCATGGCATTGTTTATTAATCAGAAACAGCTGCAAAGTTCTTCCTCTTCATGACTGAAATCAGCCTTGTCTCTTTAGCCATGGAGCAAACAACCATATTTGTACATTTGTTTTTTTCACCACCACTTTTTACATCTTAGCAGAAAAGTAACATAATCCATTGGATAATTAGTCAATTTTAAATGTTTTGTTAGTCTGGATTTAAAAACCGATACCTGACAATTTTATAAATGGTATAATTGCGTTATATGATAGAATTCTGCAAACCCTCTCCCCCCATTGCCGCAAGATGAATGACTTTGACCACTGAAGTGTATCTTCGTCACACGCTCCACTGCGTTAGCTAGAAACCACAAGTGTCTATCCAGATCATGAAAAGGCACCCGCGAAAGAAATTCAAGGGACTTATAGTTTACTTGTCATTTGCGGCATGCATGAGCAAAGTCATTGTAGCCTATCATTTCACTTCCTTATGAGAACCATGAGCACAGGCTGACTTGGTGTGCTGTACCGCATCCAAAGCCTGCCAGCAGCCTACCAAAAGTTGCACCGTGTCCATTACAATGTAACAAAAAAAATATTATAATAATTGTTGATATTCAATCTTTCAATAGTTATCCATATTACCAGAGTTTCGTCTTGCTCTAACATTTTTTAATTTTTTTATTTGACCCTTATTTTTTTATCAGGTAAGTTGACTGAGAACACATTCTCATTTACAGCAACAACCTGGGGAATAGTTACATGGAAGAAGCGGGGGGATGAATGAGCCAATTGGAAGCTGGGGATGATTATGTGGCCGTGATGGTACGAGGGCCAAATTGGGAATTTATCCAGGATACTGGGGTTAAAACCTCTACTCTTACGATAAGTGCCACGATTTTTAGTGACCACAGAGAGTTAAGACACCTGTTTAACATACCAACCCGAAAGATGGCACCCTACACAAGGCAATATCCTCCATTTTTCTATGGGAGTTTCGCAGCTGCAATAAAGGGAAGATGCCAAAATTTTGGAGATAACAATAGAGATTGGCAGCATCTAATGGGGATCCATAATAAATACAAATAGGCCAGTGGTTTCCATCTGTGGTGAAGTTTTCCCTAAATCCAGCTGGCTAATCTTTTGAATACGGTGGAGTTAAAACAAAATTTAAACAGCAACAACATTAGCTAGCTAGATTAGGTTAGCAAGATAGCTAGCTACACTGACAGTTGTCAGTGTCCTAATTGTTGATGTATATATATCAACTCCACATGGAAATTCCCAATTCGTGACTATGTACAGTACAGTACCGCCATTCTTCGGAGGTGAAACCTAAACGTGCATTTCTTCTGTATGACAGGAAATGACGTCAAAATAGTGGCAGCAACTTCATCTGGGGGGGGTCCCTTTAAACGTATGGTTTGTTGTTCTCTCTCTCCTTCTTTTCTCATGAACCAGTGTGCCAACGTTCACTGTGGTCCCTGGTGTAGCCCATTCCCAGTGTCCTCTGATGATCGTGGACGACGATGACGACTCTGATGATGATAAACCTTCTGAGGGTGTTCCACTTGAGCAGTACCGGGCCTGGCTTGGTGAGTTACACTCATCATATCCACTCATGTTCAATATAGAAGTAATGATGTGCTTAATGTGATTTATTTACTATATATACACTCCATATACAGTGCATTCTGTATAAACTGAAATTACATTTGCGTAAGTATTCAGACCCTTAACTCAGAAGCTTTGGCAGTGATTACAGCCTCGAGTCTTCTTGGGTATAACGCTACAAGCTTGGCACACCTATATTTGAGGAGTTTCTCCCATTCTTCTCTGCAGATCCTCTCATGCTCTCAGGTTGGACGGGGAACGTCGCTACACAGCTATTTTCAGGTCTCTCCAGAGATGTTCAATCGGGTTCAAGTCCAGGCTCTGGCTGGGCCACTCAAGGAGACTTGTCCTGAAGCCACTCCTGCGCTGTCTTGGCTGTGTGCTTAGGGTTGTTGTCCTGTTGGAAAGTGAACCTTCGCCCCAGTCGGAGGTCCTGAGTGCTCTGGGGCAGGTTTTTATCAAGAATCTCTGTACTTTGCTCTGTTCAGCTTTTCCTCGATCCTGACTAGTCTCCCAGTCCCTGCCGCTGAAAAACATCCCCACAGCATGATGCTGCCACCACCATGCTTCACCGTAGAGATGGTGCCAGGTTTCCTCCAGACGTGATGTTTGGCATTCAGGCCAAAGAGTTCAATCTTGGTTTCATCAGACCAGAGAATCTTGTTTCTCATGGTCTGAGAGTCTTTAGTTGCCTTTTGGCAAACTCCAAGCCGGCTGTCATGTTCCTTTTACTAAGGAGTGGCTTCTGTCCGGCCACTCTACCATAAAGGCCTGCTTAGTGGAGTGCTGCAGAGACGGTTGACCTTCTGGAAGGTTCTCCCATATCCACAGAGGAACTGTGGAGCTCTGTCAGAGTGACAATTGGGTTCTTGGTCACCTCCCTGACCAAGGCCCTTCTCCCCCGATTGCTCAGTTTTGCCGGGCGGCCAGCTCTAGGAAGTCTTGGTGACTCCAATTTTTTTACATTTCACAATGACGGAGACCACTGTGAAACTTTCAACTCTAGAAATGGTTTAATACCCTTCCCCAAATATATACCTAGTTTGAGAAATAGACGCCTCACAAGTCCTCAACTGGGAGCTTCATTAAATAGTACCCGCAAAACACCAGTATCAACGTCAACAGTGAAGAGGCGACTCTGGGATGCTGGCCTTCTAGGCAGAGTTGCAAAGAAAAAGCAATATCTCAGACTGGCCAATAAAAGATTAAGATGGGCAAAAGAACATAGACACTGGACAGAGGAACTCTGCCTAGAAGACCAGAATCCCGGAGTCGCCTCTTCACTGTTGGCGTTGAGACTGGTCTTTTGCGGGTAGTATTTAATGAAGCTACCAGTTGAGGTCTGTTTCTCAAACTAGACACTCTAATGTACTTGTCCTCTTGCTCAGTTGTGCACCGGGGCCTCCCACTCCTCTTTCTACTTTGGTTAGAGCCAGTTTGCTCTGTTCTGTGAATGGAGTAGTTCACAGCATTGTACAAGATCTTCAATTTCTTGGCAGTTTCTCGCATGGAATAGCCTTAATTTCTCAGACCAAGAATAGACTGACTAGTTTCAGAAGAAAGTTATTTGTTTCTGGCCATTTTGAGCCTGTAATCGAACCCACAAATACTTAAGCTCCAGATACTCAACTAGTCTAAAGAAGGCCAGTTTTATTGCTTCTTTAATTAGAACAACAGTCTTCAGCTTTTCTAACATAATTGCAAAAGGGGTTTCTAATGATCAATTAGCCTTTTAAACTGATAAACTTGGATTAGCTAACACAACGTGCCATTGGAACACAGGAGTGATGGTTGCTGATTTTTTTCTATAAAAAATATGCCATTTCCAGCTACAATAGTAATTTACAACATTAACAATGTCTATACTGTATTTCTGAACAAATTATGTTATTTTAATGGACAAAATATGTGCTTTTCTTAGTGACCCCAAACTTATGAACGGCAGTGTATGTATTCACAACCCTTTGTTATGATACTCCAAATTGAGCTCAGGTGCATCCAATTTCCTCTGATCTGTATTTATTTGCATACATTTCTAAAAAACATGTTTTCACTTTGTCATTATGGGGTATTGTGTGTAGATGGGTGGGAAACAAATCAATTTTGAATTTAGGCTTTATCGCAACAAAATGTGGAATAAGTCAAGGGGTATGAATACTTTCTGAAGGCACTGAATAAATAAGTTCACTGCACAAGGCAAATGTTTAATGTAATTTCAGTGAGCCTGTTTCTGTCTTTGCCAAACATCAAGTGTTTGAATGAAATGGCATGCTAATCCCTATATAGTGCACTACTTTTGACCCTGGTAGTGCACTATATACAGAATAGTGTGCCATTTTGGATCATAGCCTTGTCTTTTTAATATCATAACCATGCACTTGTTTTCTTTCTGTTCCCTGCCTCTAGATGAGGACAGTAACCTGGACCCGTCTCCTCTGCCAGACATGGACTCAGACTCCCTGGGTAAGCCGGTGGACGAGGAGGAGAAGTGGCTGGACGCCCTGGAGAAAGGAGAGCTGGACGACAACGGAGAGTTGAAGAAGGAGATCGATGAGTCCCTGCTCACAGCCAGACAGGTAATGTAACAAGAGAGCAGGCCCCAGACCAGTCTGTCATATCAAAGTAGGGATGACTTTCACTTGACCACGTGGCTTGATTCAGGGAATTTTGCCAGGTCACAATATGATCTGAGAAACGGGAAAATTCCAGCCAAAAACGTTATTTTGGTATTTGTTTCATTAGTCCATTGTTGATATAGTCCCTAAATGTTTTGCATGGCAGCAATCACGTTAAGATATTTCTGTATTTTGAAAGTTATGTATCTTGACTTGATTGCTGACATGCAAAACATTTAGGGACTATATCAACAATGGACTAATGAAACAAATATCCAAAGTTTTTGTGTGGTGTTTTCCTTTAAAAATTTTAAAGATTAAAAGATTACAGAAAACCTTGAAATATTTATGTAAAGCTTTAGGTCTACATCCTACTGACCCTGAATGGTTGTGTGTGCGTCTGCCTTACAGAAAGCCCTCCTGCACAAGCAACAGAACCAGCCTCTCCTGGAGCTGCCCATGGGCTACAAGGAGAAGGAGATGACCACCGAGATGATGCAGAAGAGAGAGGAGTGTGCCCGCAAGAGGCGCCTGCAGGCGGCCAAGAAGGCAGAGGAGGACAAGAACCAGACCATTGAGAGGCTCACCAAGACCTCCAAGGCCAAGATCAAGAGTATGAGGGAGCGTAAGTCCAAGCAGGCCCAGTGTCCCATGGTCCGCTACTATGACTCAGCCCAGGGAATGGAGATTTCGTTCCCAACAGGGGTGCTTGCCCCGACCCCTGCTTCCCTGTGCCCCCCTCCCCTGGCACCGGTAGGCTGCGGGATAAACGGGTGCAGTAATCTGAAGAGGTACTCGTGCTCCAAGACTGGGATCCCTCTCTGTAGTCTGGACTGCTACAAGAAGAATCTGGTCCTTGTTGTGGAGAGTGCTGCTTGAATTTGACCGTTTTCAAATGTTTTGGTTTGCTGGCAGTTTAGACTCTTGGGCTAAATGGACAATGTGTCATTTTTTTTGTATTTTGAGAGATTATGAAAAGGCTTTTTTTTTTTTCTCTCTCTTTGTGTGATGTATACTATCAAAAGAGTTCCAACCAATGCATCAGTCAGTCAATTTAGTCCTGATACTAGGATGACATAAGGTAGGCTACAGCCACACCAGGCCCTATCAAACAGCAAGCATTTATTTCTAGATCCTTAGTTTGTGGAAGTCCACATAATGTAGATTGAATAAGACTTTAAGAAGGCAAGCTTATTTTTGTAACAGCAGGACAGAAATAACAGCGCTGTTTGCCTGATGATCATGAAGGACTTTCATTTGTATAAATATATGAATGGTTTCGTATTAATTTTGGCAAGCATAACAGCAGTAACATGTTTGATAAATTGAGAAAATGACCCAGAGGAAACCAAAATATGTTTTTCTTTTAATTGTCACAAATGTGCATTTGTATCACAAATTATTACATTTCCATACAAAATACTGTACATCTTAAATAAAATATCATAACACTTATCTTCCTCCAAAACAGCCACATGAATAGAACTCTACCTAAGGCAGTGTTGCCATGCCAATGTGGAAAGGATAGCAGGCAAGAACAGTCATATTATTTGGTCAGTGCTGTTTGGGATCCTTGGGACGTTCTGAACCTTAACCCTTACCGTTTTACATTTCACCCGCAATGGCGTGACGTAAGAGTTGGTATGTCCCAAGAATGCTGTTTAGACTTTTCCCATATTATTTGGTCTGGCACACTTTAGCTAACAGGAATGTCAGAACCACGGAACTAGAATGAGACTTGCTATGGCCAGAACAGCAGAACAACGCTTTCCCTGCAAACTCACATCTACCCTTTAAAAAAATAAAATCCAGCATGTTTTCTGAGGTATTATTACTCAGTTTTTAGTTAATCTATTCATTACATAGGGAGCCATTTTGGACACAACATAGCATCTGATAAACCCAGGGTATATTTTTATTTTTTAATTAACTAGGCAAGTCAGTTAAGAACAAATTCTTATTTACAATGACAGCCTACCAGGGGAACAGTGGGTTAACTGCCTTGTTTAGGGGCAGAACGACAGATTTTTACCTTGTCAGCTCGGGGATTCAATCCAGCAACCTTTCGGTTACTGGCCCAACGCTCTAACCACTAGGCTACCTGCCGCCCTCAAAACCTGTTTAGTAGGCAAGCGTAGTGGGATGTTACAGATAGAAATGCCATGAATAGAGCTGACGCGCTTCCTTTTACCTCATGTTTGTTCCACAAAACATATTTCTATCTGGATGCAGTCCTGGAGCTGATCCAAGGCTAACAGAGAACAACCTTGGTCTGTGAGGTTTCCTGTTACCTGCCATCAGGTGATCAAGGCACAAGAGGGAGTCTTAGATCCCAGAATATCTCTGACCGACTGCAAGCAGGCGTTGACGTCAACTGTGAAACCTTTAAGACCAAGGTTGTGTTCATTAGGGAAAACCGTAGCAAAATATTTTGTGATAGAAAATGTGAACAAGCATTTTCTTATTGGAGTTTATGTACTCCCCCGTCTGTCTGTTTTCTTCCGTTTGGTGCCTAATGAACAGGGTTGTGCACTGGGGTTGTCTGTCTGCCGATAGGTAGTAGTGTTACCAGAGTTCATAAGAGACTGTTGGCAGACGGCTCGTCACAAGGCCAGGCCGAAAGACAGGCGGAAGGCCATCTCCACGGGAACCTCTGCCACAGAGTCATGGAAACACACGTAGAATTCCTGAGGGACGGGTTCGAGAAGCATCCGGCTGGAACACAGAGGGAAATGGCAGTGTGTTTCAAGCTGGAGTATAGGCAGGACGTATAAAAAAAACTAAATCAAAACAAAAAGCACTAGATGTCCAGAGAGTAGACAATACCGCAGCAGCACCTTGATAAATGGACATCTCTATGCCCAATATATCTATGTCTGAAATTCACTGTAAGCCAGAGCCCAACTGTTACATGTTGGTCTGCTATTCTCAGCCTCTCACTCAAAGTTAACTGGTTTACTTCACATTTCTTAACATTACCACCCAGACAGACCTCTCTCTCACCGAGGGCACACACACACACACCTCTGAAACGCAGAAGCACGTCCAAAAGCAACAGTCGAGACATCCCAAAGTGCCATCAGTCATTACTACAAGGACAGCCACCATCCCTACCCTACATTCAACCCCCCCCCCCCCCCCCCAAAGAAAACACAATATAGAATTCATAACACTGACCCTATATAGCAACAGAGGCAAGATAAATATCATTCTTAGGACACTCAATCATGTACAGTGGCGCTCCCACTATGTAAGGCAAGCACAGACATAGTTGACTTGGTTGTCTCTCAAATGGCAACCTACTCTCCTTAGTACATTGACCAGAGCACTAAATAATGCACTATATAGAGAATAGTGTGCCATTTGAGATTCACACTGAAACACGGTGTCCTCTGACGTACCCTAATCCCCATATAAGCGCACTACTTTTATCCAGAGTTCTAAATAGTGCACTACAAAAGGAACAGGGTAGCATTTAGTATTTTGTTCTGTCACGTACCCTATAACCCAGTAGGTCATGGTGGGGGCTGGCTTCCTCTGGTCGGTCCAGTTCTCAGGTTTACACTGGAACAGAACTCCGTGTTCCTTCACTGGGCCCAGCCCATGGGTCCCCTGGGGTCTGTCTGTACCTGGCCTGCCCTACTCACACAAAGAGAGGTCTAAGAGATTAAACATAAACACACACCACCTTTTTTATTACAACATAGACATTCTTACATGCAGTGTGTTTGCAGTAGCGAACCATCACATGTTGGTCCCATGTTTCATGGGCGGAAATAAAATTAATAAAGCCGCAAACAAACATGG
The DNA here is from genome assembly GCF_057628025.1 of Oncorhynchus mykiss. Classification (NCBI taxonomy): domain Eukaryota; kingdom Metazoa; phylum Chordata; class Actinopteri; order Salmoniformes; family Salmonidae; genus Oncorhynchus; species Oncorhynchus mykiss. The sequence goes on from NC_143042.1 coordinate 36,416,377, forward strand.
TATCTTTCTTAAAGTAAGGCAGCTCCAAAATGAAGGTGTTTCAGCCTAGCTCTGTGTTTTCTGTGGTGGAGGGGTAGCCAGCAAAAATACAGAGTGTAGGCGTTGGTAATCTTACCTAATTGCGCCGAGATTTGCTCAGCGTTCTGTCTGCTTATATGCCACCGTTATTTATCCTACGGTTTTGACTTGGTGTACAGGGAGAATACTGAACGAACAGCCCATGTTCTAAATTCTGTAGCTGTACATTTCACACGTACTGAACAAATAGTTATATCGACTATGTCCATCTTAGCTCGCTCATTAATCCTGAAGAGTCTATTGACGCACCCATGTGTAAGTAACAAAATTCAAAAATCTGTCAGTTTAAGCTGGAGATGTCATTTTTTTGTGTGTGGGCTGCGTCTCTATCCACCGCATCCACGTATGCAAATCATTTTTTACTATCTATTTTTACATTTAGGAATGTTATTTATCAAATAATTTAAAAATATTTTGGGGGGGATACCTAAAGGGGTCCTAAAATTCAAAATCCAATAGCTAAATTATACATTATTAAAAAAAAAAAAAAAAAAAAATAATAATAATAATAATAAAAAAAATAAACATCCTCTCCACTGTCAATGGTGTTATTCTTCAGCAAACTTAACATGTGTAAATATTTGTATGAACATAAGATTCAGCAACTGAAACATAAACTGAACAAGTTCCACAGACATGTGACTAACAGAAATGGAATATTGTGCCCTTGAACAAAGGGGGGGGGGGGGTCCAAATCAAATGTAAGAGTCAGTATTTGGAGTAGCCACCAGCTGCATTAAGTCATGCGGTACATCTCCTCATGGGCGGCACCAGATTTGCCAGTTCTTGCTGTGAGATGTTACTCCACTCTTCCACCAAGGCACCTGCAAGTTCCCAGACTTTTCTGAGGGGGGAATGGCTCTAGCCCTCACCCTCTGATCCAACAGGTCCCAGACGTGCTCAATGGGATTGAGATCCGGGCTCTTCGCTGGCCATGGCAGAACACTGACATTCCTGTCTTGCAGGAAATCACGCACAGAACGAGCAGTATGGCTGGTGGCATTGCCATGCTGGAGGGTTATGTCAGGATGAGCCTGCAGGAAGGGTACCATATGAAAGAGGAGGATGTCTTCCCTGTAACGCACAGCGTTGAGATTGCCTGCAATGACAACATGCTCAGTCTGGTGATGCTGTGACACACCGCCACAGACTATGATGGACCCTCTACCTCCAAATCGATCCCGCTCCAGAGAACAGGCCTCGGTGTAACGCTCATTGCTTCAAGCGAATCTGACATCACCCCTGGTGAGACAAAACCGCGACTCGTCAGTGAAGAGCACTTTTTGCCAGTCCTGTCTGGTCGAGAGACGGTGGGTTTGTGCCCATAGGCGACATTGTTGCCGGTGATGTCCTCAGTCCAGCCTCTCTCAGCCTATTGCGGACAGTCTGAGCACTGATGGAGGGATTGTGCGTTCCTGGTGTAACTCGGCAGTTGTTGTTGCCATCCTGTACCTGTTCCGCAAGTGTGATGTTTGGATGCAATCCTGTGCAGGTGTTGTTACACGTGGTCTGCCACTGCGAGGACGATCAGTTGTCCGTCCTGTCTCCCTGTAGCGCTGTCTTAGGCGTCTCACAGTACGGACATTGCAATTTATTGCCCTGGCCACATCTGCAGTCCTCATGCCTCCTTGCAGCATGCCCAAGGCACGTTCACGCAGATGAGCAGGGACCCTGGGGCATCTTTCTTTTGGTGTTTTTCAGTCAGTAGAAAGGCCTCTTTAGTGTCCTAAGTTTTTATAACTGGGACCTTAATTGCCTACCGTCTGTAAGCTGTTAGTGTCTTAACGACCGTTCCACAGGTGCATGTTCATTAACTGTTATTTGGATTTTTGAAAGACAGGGTCCTGAAAAAGGGACGTTTCTTTTTTTGCTGAGTTTATTACCATCTTAAAACAATTCCATATACTAGCTTAGTACCCCCCCCCCCCCCTCCAACGGCTTAAACTTTTATAGGTTAATGTCTTAATTGAAATTACGGCTTGCATCTTATCCGCTCATCGCTCCCTTATGCCATAGTTTGTACATCTCCATTGCTATTTTGCTTATATAGGTCTATTCCATTTGTATCTTATTCGTCATTGTAGGAAATGTTGGAATGATTTCATTGTTTTGCTTACTTTGTGTATTGTAACTAGCTCGTGTGCTTTTCGTCACGTGGGAGGGGACACTATATCATGTTGTTGGGTCTGTAACCATGTATGCCAGTGACAGTCTCTTCTCATTCAAATATTGGTTTTCAATAAAAAAAAGTTCAGTAATAGACCGATGTAAATCCAGTTGATATTGAGAGGGTTGTCTTGTTTGCCCATTGCGCCGCCTGTGCGTCTGTATATTGTCTATAAAGTGGATCCTCGTGATTGTATTTTCCTTCCCTTTTAGACCACGTAGGCCTAATAAAATACTTCAAATGGTAAGCTAACCGTCTCTCTCTCTCTCTCTCTCTCTCTCTCGCTCGCGCCATCTCTGTGTGTGTGGTGACTTAAAGAAGAGTAAAGTTAAATTCAGCAAGATGTTGAGGCCTTATCTGAACTAACATTCATCTGAACTTCTGTCGCTGTCCATCTTGAAAGTGCTGAATAAATAGGCCTACCTCGTCGCAGCTCGTTCTCTTGCACGTGCTTATACTTACAGCTAAGTGTTGATAACATAAGAATAAACATGATGAATTTAATGAACATTAAATGTAGTAATGCTTGTGTATGGTTCAAAAGTCTAAACTCGTGTCGACATTCGTTATTATTGAAGGAGAATGTGGTTCTTATTGAGTTACACAAATACACAAGGAGTCAGTAGAAACCATATTTATTTAAGCAAGTCAGCTATATCAGCTAGGGTTTTTAAAAAGGCAGTAAACGAGGCTGAATGAACAGTTTCGCTGCCAGACGAGTCTCCGCTGATAGCCATGGTGCTGAAAGGAAAGCTCTGCTGTTGGGACAGCTTTATGTAGGCCTTAACAGTTTGCGGGCACCGTTTGTCACCGTTATAGTGCAATTAACGTGTTGTTTAGTGTTGTGTAGTGGCTTTGCTGGCATGCAACTAAAAGAAAAAGTGGGTAGGTTTGCCCCACCAAGATGCACATGCTAAAATCGCCACGGTGTGTGTGAGAGAGAGTCTGTGTGTGTGTTCCGTTCTGTATCTTACCCTGGGTGGCAGACTCCGCTGGAAGGCAGCCCGTATGGAGAGGCAGCAGTGGTGGAAGTTGCGAATGAGCTGAGGGTGGATGGAGCCGCTGAGCTGGGCCAGTTCCCTGTGTGTAGGAGCGATGAAGATACCCTGCACCTTCTCCATCAGCACATAGTGGAACAGAGTGTTCTCTGCCCCAGACGTCAACCTGGCCAACACAGAACAAAGAGAGATTGGAATGGAACAGAATGGAACGGGATGGCATGGAACAGAATAGAAGAGAATGGGGTGGAATACAATTTGAATAGTGTGATATGGAATAGAATAGGATGGACTGAAAGGATAGGACCACAGCAGAGAGGAGATTTATGGCATTATTACAACGGGGAAGGATAAACTAACTTCTAACACTGCTGGCCTGTTTCACTCACCTCATAGTGTTGTACTTCTCCCCTGTCTCTCTCTCAGTCAGACTCTTCTTCAGGGTGCCCAGGTAGAATGGGTTAGGATGCTTCATCCTGGGAATCTAAGGGGGGGAGGGGGAAACAACATTGGTATTTGCCAAAACCCAGTGTATCACTAAATATCGTGCTCTCCTAGCAGTGTGTGTGTGCACTTTACTGTCTGTATGTCTGTCTGTAATTTAATAAAGTGTGCCGTGGAACATAACTTTTTATAGATATAAGGATGAGAGACGCAATGGGGGAAGGAAGGTTAAGACCCTACCTTGAAAATGCTCCCACTGCCTCGACTCCCATCAGATCCTCCAGAACCCAGCGAGTCTCTCTGGCCGACCAGCTTCCGGGCCGAGTCCGGGGTGGAGTGCGGACTGAGTCCGGTCGGCCTTCTTACACCCCCGTCCGACTGTCCCTCGCTCCCGCTGTCGGACTGACTCCTCTTGGAGCTAGGTCTCCGAGCGCCTCGTCCAAACAGGCTCCGGCCCACCACCTTTCCTCCTCCCTGGTCCGAGGAGGGCGGCTTCACGCCCCCGGCCAGCTTGCTGAGGACAGGAGACGAGGCAGCCAGGGTGTCTAACCTCAATGGAAACTCTTTGTGTTATCCTCAATTTTATCTATGCACTTATTTATACACAATTATTTTACTTCTACACGTTGAATTTTTTGTTTTTAAAATTGTCAAACTAAAAACAACCTGTCACGGACGAACGAGGGGAGGAACCAGTCAGCACAGGAAAGGCAGGGGGCAGGCGGGGCGGCCAGGCGTTCCTCCATCCCTAAGTCCAGCTCCTCCAGCTGTAGGAGGGTAGCCTTGACCTGGTCCACGTACACACAGTCGGGCCCTGGGGCCCCCGTGGCAGGGGCCGCACAGCCACTCGCCTCCAGGAGCACACACTGCATGAAGTGCCTCTGGGGGAGAGGGAGCGGTAGAAAGAGAGAAGGAGAGAGAGAGAGAGAATGTATGGGATAACAGATGTCTGTGTGTAGTTGGTATCCTGGAACACAAAACTAGGGTCAAATGTTGGATGTCTGTCTGAGAGACAGCTAGAGGGGAAAGAGAAAGAGGAGAGAAAGAAAGGTAGAGAAAAAGAGCAAGAAATGACACAAAAACAAAAAGGTGACGCTCATTAGAGTAACTGACGGAACATAGAATCCCAGCATTCTCAATGAAGACCCTATATGTCATCGTATATGTACAGTACCAGACAAACGTTGGGACACACCTACTCATTCAAGGGTGTGTGGTTATTTTTACTATTCTCTACATTGTGGAACGTGCAAAGCTGTCATCAAGGCAACGGGTGGCTACTTTGACGAAGCACAAACATAAAATACATTTGGATTTTGTTTCAACACTTTTTGTGGTTGTTACTACAGGACTCCATATGTGTCACCTCATCGTTTTGATGTCTTCACTATTATTCTACAAATGTCGAAAAATATTCCAAATAAAGACAAAAACCATGGAATGAGTAGGTGGGTCCAAAAGTTTGACTGGTACTGTATGTACCTATGGTCTTACCAGTCCCACTATGAGTAGGAAGTAGCGTCCCTGGGGCTGGCAGTAGCCAGGCATGGTACAGTGGTTGTTAATGGTCTTGGTCTGGTGGATCTGTGAGCGGTGGCGAGGGAACACCTCCCTCCAGACAACCAGCTGGCCCACGCGCTGCTCTGAGGCCAGGGGGAGGAGACAGTAGTGCTGGCAGTAGAGAGAGACGTCAAGCAGGTCCTCCTTGGGGAGGTGGTTTGCTATCAGATAGCCCTGGGGTTGGACACAGGCAGAGAGACATACACGTCGAGAGACAAGAGACACAGAGTACACACGCACACAGGTTGGACACACACACACAGAAAACACAATTGAATTTAGAATTTTTACTAACACAAGTCGCCCCATCGTATTAGAGTGCCAGACTCTTTCTATACAAAGGTCATGAGAATGGAGACTTGAACCTAGAGAACAACCTTCTACAAATCATGAATAATTCCGCATCAATTGATAGGCTGATGTGCCATCCAGAGAATGAGGGGGTACAGCATGTTATTCTGGGTGATGATATCCCATCTACAGTGCATTCGGAAAGTATTCAGACCCCTTAATTTCTTCCACATTTTGTCGCGTTACAGCCTTATTCTAAGATGGATCAAATATTTTTCCCTCCTCATCAATATACACACAATAACCCTTAACAACAGAGCAGTTTTACCCAATTTATACAAAATTAAAAACTGAAATATGACATTTACATAAGTATTCAGACCATTTACTCAGTACTCTGTTGAAGAACCTGGCAGCGATTACAGCCTCAAGTAATATTGGGTATGACGCAACAATCTTGGCACACCTGTATTTGGGGAGTTTCTCCCATTCTTCTCTGCAGATCCTCACAAGTTCTGTCAGGTTGGATGGGGAGCGTCGCTGCACAGCTATTTTCAGGTCTCTCCAGAGATATTTGTTTGGGTTCAAGTCTGGGCTCTGGCTGGGCCATTCAAGGACATTCAGAGACTTGTCTCGAAGCCACTGCTGCGTTGTCTAGGCTGTGTGCTTAGGGTCACTGTCCTGTTGGAAGGTGAACCTTCGCCCCAGTCTGAGGTCCTGAGCACTCTGGAGTGTGTTTTCTTCAAGGATCTCTCTATACTTTGCTCCATTCATCTTTACCTCCTCGATCCTGACTAGTCTCCCAGTCCCTGCCGCTGAAAAACACCCCCACAGCATGATGCCGCCACCACCATGCTTCACTGTAGGGATGGTGCCAGGTTTCCTCCAGACGTGATGCTTGGCATTCAGGCCAAAGAGTTCAATCTTGGTTTCATCAGACCAGAGAATCTTGTTCCTCATGGTCTGAGAGTCTTTAGGTTGTGCCAAGCAGGCTGTCATGTGCCTTTTATAGAGGAGTGGCTTCCGTCTGGCCACTCTACCATAAATACCTGATTGGTGGAGTGCTGCAGAGATGGTTGTCCTTCTGGAAGGTTCTCCCATCTCCACAAAGGAACTCTGGAGCTCTGTCAGAGTGGCCATCGGGTTCTTGGTCACCTCCCTGACCAAGGCCCTTCTTCCCCAATTGACTTAGTTTGGCCAGGCGGCCAGCTCTAAGAAGAGTCTTGGTGGTTCCAAACTTCTTCCATTTAAGAATGATGGAGGCCACTGTGTTCTTGGGGATCTTCAACCCTGCTGACATTTTTTGGTACCCTTCCCCAGATCTGTGCCTTGACACAATCTTGTCTTGGAGCTCTACGGACAATTCTTTCAACCTCATGTCCTGGCTTTTGCTCTGACATGCACTGTCAACTGTGGGACCTTATATAGACAGGTCTGTGCCTTTCCAAATCATGTCCAATCAATTGAATTTACCACAGTGTCACGGTCTTCCTCCTCTTCATCTGAAGAGGAGAGGCGAGAAGGATCAGAGGACCAAAATGCGGCGTGGTATGTGTTCATAGTGAATTTTAATAAAGAGAACACTGAACACTGCAACATTATACAAAAGAGTAACAAAAACAATAAACCAATGACGACCGTGAAGCTATAATGAGACCTGTGCTGACACAAGCCACTAACATAGACAATCACCCACAAACAAACAGTGCAACCCAGGCTACCTAAGTATGATTCTCAATCAGAGACAACTAATGACACCTGCCTGTCAGGTGAGTGTGTGTGTGTGTGTGTGTGTGTGTGTGTGTGTGTGACACGACACTCAACCTTGTAGAACAGACAGGAACCCAGTGTCACGTAGAGACGCCTCATGCCATAGAAGTCCTCTGACTGCCAGAGAGAGAGAGAGAGAGAGAGATGTTGAGAGAGATGTTCAGAGAGAGATGTTGAGAGAGAGATGTTGAGAGAGAGATGTTGAGAGAAAAAATAATTAACAGTTTTAGAAGGATTAAGTAGTGGATCTACTTCCTGCCGGTCTACCCCCCCCCCCCCCCCCCCCCCCCTCTCTCTCTCCAGCACCCCTCCCTCCCAGCCCTGCTTCATTTAATCAGCTAGAAGATGCAGGTATAAAGAAGACCTAATCCTCCATTACATGAAATATACACAGGCCAGTCCAGAAATACTCACTACTAGACCCTACACAGGGGAGGAGACAGCTGGTGGCTCCATTTTAATGGGAATGGGGATGAGCATGACACCTTGTCTACTTCCCAAATGGCACCCTATTCCCTACACATTCCCTATGTCATGATTTGACTTACCATTTCTCCGAAATCTGACGATTCAAAGTCTGAGAGAACAGTGTCCACCTCCATCTGTGGACAGACAGATAATCAGAGACCATAGAAGTAGAATTCAGATGCCGCATGACGTATTTCTGCATTCACAAAGGCTGCAGTCAGACATGCTCTGGAACTAGACATGGAAAAATTGCCTGACTAGTCGGCAGGAGCACATGTCCTTTTTACCGCCAGACAGCAGAGGGCAGCAAAGACAATACATAAATCCAACAGGGTGGGGGGGAGGAAAGCCCATTAAATATATTATAGCAAGAGCAAATTGCTTAAACGTATCACTGACTTGACAGCCTAAAACATCCTGTGCCCTAAAACATTTCAGAAGACGTAACAAGCGAGGCGCAAACAGCAAATGGTGAAGACATCAATGAAGAAGAAGACATCTTAAAAGTGGCCCATCACAACCGTGGCCCAAAGTGGTGGCCCATCCCCAGACCTTTATCTCAGGGGGCAGAGGGAGCCACCGCACCGCTGGCAGTCCGTCCAGGAAGAGAGTCCCCGATAGGTCAGTGGGCGTGGACCCAGAGCTGTCACTCAACCTGGAAGGCTGGATGAGCTGCTGGAAGAACAGGCAGAAGAAATGGTCCAGCCTGGGAGCGTGGTCTGCCTGGCAGAATGCACTGTGGGGGAGCGGAAAGAGCGATGGAGACAAGACGGAGGGGGAGGAGGGGGAGAAAGGGAGGGATGGAGAGAGGGATGGTGTGGTGGATGGAGAGATGAGATGAAGGGGTGGAGGAGAGAGGGAGGGAGGAAGCAAGGGGAGAGAGGGGACAGAAGGAGGTAGAGAAATAAGTGGTTAGTTCAAAGAAGCCAACAACCTGTTCAGGTTTGATGTAACAGTATAAATGACCTTGCTTCAAATGAGAAGCCAGAAAGACTGGGACCGCTTGAACCAGGAAATCAAACCGGTGTCCAAAATGGCACCATATTCCCTATACAGTGCACTACTTTTGGTAAAATTCAGGATGCATCCCTGCTGTCAGCACAACAGACCTGTCCAGAGAGCCGTGCATCACCTTGAGAGTCCTCACTGCGCCTCCCACTACCGCCTGCAGATACAACAGAGGAACCCTGGGGAAGAATACGAGGGGAAAAACACAGTCACATCCACGAGGAGTAGGCCAGAAAAACACAGTCACATCCACGAGGAGTAGGCCAGAAAAACACTCCGAACCTCAGCTACTTACCGACCATTTTATTGATCAAATATTCTGGAAGGGATACAGCATTTAGTTGACATATGGGATTGGCTGAGACAGCGTATTGAATATGGAAGCATGCATTGGATGACTTTGCCGTGTCGGTACCTCTCAGCAGGCAGGGCGATCACCAGCAGGTTGTTGCTCTCCTTCCAGTAGCCCACATGGACCAGCTGTTTATTGAGCAGAAGAGAGGAGCTGAGGAGAGGGGGAGGGGGAGACGGGAGAGGGGTAGAAGGCAGAGAAAAAAGGAGGGAGTGGGAGGAGGAACAGGTGCAGGGGAAAAGACCGAGGAGAAATACAATCACGGCATGAATGAATGGAATTTCTACATTTCGGACTTTGGTAGATCTCAGAGCCGCTTGAAGTGGGTCTGACTGGTGATAGGTAGAGATCAGTCAGGTGGGTGGGGAATTTCCTACACTACCTGACTATCTGTCCCCCGGTGACATTCTCCAGCATGTCAGACAGAGTGAGAAAGATCCCTCGGACTCCTTTCAGCTGACTGGACGCCTCAGACACTGGGTACTGGTACAGGATCTCCTGCTGAGGGGACATGGAGGTACACACACACACACACACACACACACACACACACGCACACAGTCCGTTAGAGAAGGATCTTTGTCATTAGTATTCTCCACACCATGCTGTCTGCTATGAAGGGTGTGGAGCGGACCACTTCAGAGAGAGCCGGGAGGGAGTAGGGCCTCATAGCCATGGAAACAAGGACAAAAGCTCTGATAATTCTTACAATGACAGACATTCCCCTCTGGGTCACCAACACACTAGCCTCGTGGAGAACCAGGTCACCCTAAACAGAAAGCCTGGGGAAGTCCATGGCACAAAATCAGCTAAAAAAAAAGTTGGGTGGGCACACAGTGAAAAACTAGTTACATGTCAAACCAGTCAAATGCCTTGCTTGGGTGGAGGTGCTCACGACATTATTATTGTTGTAGGTGCAACAGTGAGTGAGGATGGCTGTGAAATCGCCGATTAAAAATCCTGTTAAAGTATGCTGATGTATGCCGTGTTTGTGGTGAACCGTACGCCTGGAACCGGAACAAACATCATCTTTTGCAAGGTAAATGGTCTTTATTGCGACCGGACTACACACGGGCTTTAGAAGAGATAACGGAGCCTGTCACACATTGCCTTTCCTGTGTCATTTGTTGTGTGACAGCCAAAGTGTACCAATGCGGTCACAATTCACGGTGATCCCCCATTCTCATCCAATGGGGCTGCAGTGGAGCGGGTTGAGAGCTTCAAGGTCCCTAGCGTTCACGGCACCAACAAACTATCATGGTCCAAGCACAACAAGACAGTCGTGAAGAGGGCACGACAAAGCCTTCTCCCCCTCAGGAGAGTGAAAAGATTTGGCGTGGGTCCTCAGATCCTCAAAAGGTTCTACAGCTGCAAAATCGAGAGCATCCTGACAGGTTGCATCACCACCGCCTGGTATGGCAACTGCTCAGACTCCGACCGCAAGGCACTACAGAGGGTAGTGCGAACGGCCTAGTACATCACTGGGGCCAAGCTTCCTGCCATCCAGGACCTCTATACCAGGCAGTGTCAGAGGTAGGCCCTAAAAATGTTCAAAGACCCCAGCCACCCTAGTCATAGACTGTTCTCTCTGCTACCGCACGGCAAGTGGTACCGGAGCGCCAAGTCTAGGTCCAAGAGGATTCTAAACAGCTTCTACCCCCAAGTCATTAGACTCCTGAACATCTAATCAAATGGCTACCCAGACTATTAGCACCCCCCCCCCCCCCCTTTTACTCCGCTGCTACTCTCTTGTTATTGTCTATGCATTGTCACTTTAATATCTCTACCTACATGTACATATTCCCTCGACTAACCGGTGCCCCACACATTGACTCTGTACCGGTACCCTCTGTATATAGCCTCGCTATTGTTATGTTACTGCTGCTCTTTAATTATTTGTTACTTTTATTCCATAAAACTACATTGTTGGTTATAGGATTGTAAGTAAGCATTTCACTGTAAGGTTGTTGTATTCGGCGCATGTGACGAATACATTTTGATTCGATTTGTAATTGGGGAGTTCCTGCCATTCTTCTCTGCAGATCCTCTCAAGCTCTGTCAGGTTGGATGGGGAACGTCGCTGCACAGCTATTTTCTTAAAACCTGTTATTGCTTTGTCATTATGGGGTATTGTGTTAAGATTAATAAGGAAAAACATTTATTGAATTCATTTTAGTATAAGGCTGTAATGTAACAAGATGTGGGGAAAAATCAAGGGGTCTGAATACATATCAAAATATAAATTCACAAATAATCTCAATAATCCTAAAACTAAATAGGACAATAGCAAAAATCCCCCTGCCTGCACACATTTAAAGGTTTGGTATCGCATTTTAGGCTTGAAAGAGACATATCTTTAAATCATTTTAATCACAGCAAATGTGTTGCCGAGGTTGTAAGAATATCAGATAGCATTCTGTTTTGAAAAATAAATATTTTTTAGATAGGGTATGGGCTCTATGCCATGACATTCACACATCTCGTAATGCTCCCAGTGTACCAAGTAAACCACGTTGACTGAGGTATGACGGTACAGTGTAGTCACGGTATTAGTGTAGTTCAACTGTCATTGTAAGATTCAGGGCTCACTTGCAAAAAGAGACCTTGGTCTCAATGGGACTCCCTGCTAAAAGAAAGGTCTCAATGGGACTCCCTGCTAAAAGAAAGGTCTCAATGGGACTCCCTGCTAAAAGAAAGGTCTCAATGGGACTCCCTGCTAAAAGAAAGGTCAAACCCCCAAAAAATAGGGTGTCATTTCGGATACACCGCGAGACAGAGCGGAAAAGGACAACGCCAACTCTGTATTTAGGAGCCACCACAGAGAAGAGGCCTAAATCACAGGGCAGAGAGAGGAGAGAGAGCATGTCTGAGATGAGGGTGTAGCTGCTAGCAATGTTCCCTCCAATTTTTTTCCAGCACTGAGCAAATTTCAGGTTTGCTGAGCGCAAACTTGAACAGTGTGACAATTCTGTGCAACTTCCGTGGCCCGTTTGCTGTGAACACTGAGGCTGTACCCGCTTTAAATTACAGTTTTAACTGTGACCAAGTAGCCTACTGTGGCTATTTGATCGTAATGTAGGCCTACCAGAGTGGCCTACCGTCAAAAGCAATGGCCGAAAATGCACCCCATAACATTTAAACATGGAAGTAGATGTTCTATCATACAGCCTACAGTAGCAGCCAATGTGTGGTGTTCAATGTAGGCCTACATTCCATGAGAAAAAGAAAAAAAACATGCAGGGCTTGACATGAACCTGTTTATCCACCTGTCTTTCAGACAAGGAGGTGACTGAACATGTTGTGTTTGACGCAAGAAATCACTTTACAAAATAAAATGCATTATTATCCCCATCTCATTATTACAGAGAATAAGACAAATTATGCTACCCTCTGCCTATTGGCTACTTATCTTATTCAAGATGTCTCAAAATACAACACTGCCGCTTTAAGACATAAAAAAAAAGCTCTTTACCCGACTCGCTTTTCAAAGATGGCTAGAAATGCACACATTTTGTGCGCTTGTTGGAAGCAACCACTGTTGACTAGAAATGAGCTATAACTGGGCTAATAACTCATTTACTAGCAAAGAACATGAACAAATGTGCACGTGTGGCTACATGCATATCTCGCTTTGATCTCAAAACAAGCGCATCTACTCGGGACCGCACATACTGTAACCCAAACAATCCAGTCAAAATTGAACGGCACAGATCCATATATGGCTATGGCTATTTGCATATAGGCCTGCCGCAGCTCTGACTGGTTATGTAGAGTACGGCCTGAGGCATGCCGGTCAATGCAATAGAATCCTACTCCAATGCGCTCTGCCTACAAGAAAATCTCTTGCAAAGTTAGTTTTGCATACGCATAGTGCGTTTTGTTATGGTACGTTACATTGAAAGTGGCTAATATTGCGTTGACTCGATCACAATCCTCACAGTAAAACGAAATGTTGATAGTATTAGCTAAAGGGGAAAACTCTAGAAAGTTGAGTGAAGTACAGTCTAGTGCTTCTCTGCGTAGGCTGATATTTCTTCTGTGCAGAATTGCGATGGGAGCTGCACGTGCAGGAACACTGGCTACTAGTCTACCTCCCCACAGAGCAAGAAAACAGGAGACGTGGATCAGCACTTCACTACAAAATCCTCTGACCTCGGTGCTCTGTTCCACCGTGTTTGACTTCCACAAGTGCCAGTTTCCCCGGATACAGATGAAGCACTCCCCTGGTCTAAACAGCATGATCAGTATAGAATCTCCATTGAAAGAGATTTTTAAGTCCAACAATAAACCTGAACAGTGTCTGGGAAATGATGCTGCTTTTGTTGGTGTTATTTATCTGATTACTAGCATGGTTAACTTATTGCTGCAAGGTTAACCTAGGCTGGGTAACCTGTTGGAGCTAGTAACATAAGCATTTTGCTGCACCTGCTATAAACACCTGCAAATCTTTGTATGCTACTAACAATCTTTGATTTATGTATCGTCAAAGGATAGCATCAGGAAGCTTACCCGCTCTGGTAGGCTTCCAGATCCAACAGCAACCATAATACACACACACACACACACAGCATTCGGAATGTATTCAGACGCCTTGACTTTGTCCACATTTTGTTACAGCCTTATTCTGAAAAGGATTGAATTATTTTTCCCCCCTCATCAATCTACACACAATACCCCATAATGACAAAGCGAAAACAAGTTTTTAGAAATTTTAGCAAATGTATAAAAAATATAAGAATAAATATCTTATTTACATCAGTATTCAGACCCTTTGCTATGAGACTCGAAATTGAGCTCAGGTGCATCCTGTTTCCCTTAATAATCCTTGAGATGTTTCTACAACTTGATTGGAGTCCACCTGTGATAAATTCAATTGATCAACATGATTTGGAAAGGTACTCACCTGTCTATATAATGTCACACAGCTGACAGTGCATGTCAGAGAAAAAAACAAGCCATGAGGTCGAGGGAATTGTCCGTAGAGCTCCGAGACAGGATTGTTTCGAGGCACAGATGTGGGGAAGGGTACCAAAATATTTATGCAAGGTTGAAGATCCCCAAGAACACAGTGGCCTCCATCATACTTAAAAGGAAGAAGTTTGGACCATCAAGACTCTTCCTAGAACTGGCTGCCCGGTCAAACTGATCGGGGGAGGTGACTAAGAACCCGATAGTCACTCTGACAGAGCTGTAGAGTTCCAAATGGGAGAACCTTCCAGAAGGACAACCCTCTCTGCAGCACTCCACCAATCAGGTCTTTATGGTAGAGGCCAGACGGAAGCCACTCCCCAGTAAAAGGCACATGACAGCTGCTTGGAGTTCGCCAAAAGGCACCTAAAGGACTCTCAGACCATGATAAACAAAATTCTCTGGTCTGATGAAACCAAGATTGAACTCTTTGGCCTGAATGCCAAGCATCACGTCTGGAGGAAACCTGGGGACCATCCCTACGGTAGGGATTAGGAGACTAGTCAGGATTGAGGGAAAGATGAACGGAGGAAAGTACAGAGAGATCATTGATGAAAACCTGCTCCAGAGACCCCAGGACCTCAGACCAGGGTGAAGGTTCCCCTTCCAACAGAACAACAACCATAAGCACACAGCCAAGACAACGCAGGAGGGGTTTCGGGACAATTCTCTGAATGTCCTTGAGTGGCCCAGCCAGAGCCCGGACTTGAACCCGGTCGAACATCTTTGGAGAGACCTGAAAATAGCTGTGTAGCAACGCTCCCCATCCAACCTGACAGAACTTGAGAGGATCTGCAGAGAAGAATGGGAGAAACTCCCCAAATATAGGTGTGCCAAGCTTGTAGCGTCATACCCAAGAAGACTCGATGCTGTAATCGCTGCCAAAGGTGCTTATATAAATGTAATATTAGTTGTTTATTTTTTATATATTTGCAAACAATTGTAAAAACCTGTTTTTGCTTTGTCAATATGGGGTTTTGTGTGTAGAAAAACAATTGAATCAATTTTAGAATAAGGCTGTAATGTAACCAAATGTGGAAAAAGTCAAGGGGCCTGAATACTTTCCAAATGCACTGCACACACACACACACACACACACACACACACACACACACACACACACACAGAGAGAGAGAGAGAGAGGAACTGACCTTGTTCTTCTACTCCTACTTCTGTTTCTCCACTGTGTGTGTGTGTGTGTGTGTGTGTGTGTGTGTGTGTGTGTGTGTGTGTGTGTGTGTGTGTGTGTGTGTGTGTGTGTGTGTGTGTGTGCGCTTTTGGATCTGGAAGCCTACCAGAGAGGTAGTTCTGTTCTCTAAAGCTTCTGCTTTTGTCAGAAATAGGGGTATTTTCTGACTGTTCGAATACTCACATGATTTATATTTTTGTACTCGAGTACTCAATGAAAAAATAATAACAAATTTAACACAAGGCCCACACTGGAAAACAATATGTGTGCATTTGTCTATATGCCAACCGTGCGCAACAATGCTCAATTTATCAAAACTATTACAGATATCAAATCCTAACTGCTATATAGCCCCATATACAGTATTTTCAGTCAATAAAAAAGCAAGTGCAATTTAAGATTCATTTATTGAAACCGTAATATCAACTGGTTAAATTATATCGTGGAACACAATCTTCAAAAAGGCAGTAACCTCAGCAGTGGCCCTTGCTTGTGGAAGCCTATGGCTGTGCAATGGCATAGAACAGAATTTTTTTCCAAATGAAAAAAAAAAGATGCCAGTGCGAAGTGATGCGTTATCCTCAAAGAGGGATCATTTGAAACGGGGCTCAATTTGGCCATTTTAAAGAATAGAAATCGGAGTTACAAACCAAAATATGTCTTATTTTCTCTATACAGATATTCGATTGAGGTTATTCTGCCGGTTGTTTGGAATTTTCTAAATGAATTAACACGGCATGGTGATGAATTACGACCACGGCATCTGTTTTGTGCTTAATGATTCTGATGAAAATACTCCGTCTTTACCAAAGTTGTATATTTTCAATTGAACCGGACTATGCTTTGTGGGGTTATAGCCTAGGATAACCTATTCTAAAATGGCACAAAAGTTCGCAAAGTAGCCTAAGCAGAAAATAGACTGGGCGAAATTATTCCAAAACTGCAGCTCGCTGTTGGAACACATATTTTCCTACTTCAATCAACCAGTCCATTTTTGAATTTGTTATAAAATTGTTATCATTTGGCAGTGAATGTAGCTAGTGTATTTCCCATCAGTTAGATACGTAATTATAGGCATTTCTATAGGCCTAACGGGAGCTTGCGTGCGCTCTCGGCACAAGTGTGTGGAGGGAACGGTCGGAAAGCAATTGAGTGAATGAGACACGCGAGGAGGAAAGGGAATTTAAGGAGAAGAACTGTGTGATGCTTGGCTTGATTTCTTTCTTTTTTTACAAATGGAACACTAGAGTCAAAGCAAAATAATGTTGTCTTCCAAGGCACATTTTTCATTTGCCTGTTCGTGCAGCCACAAAGCACCAAATAGTTTGACAGTATTAATTTGTATTTATTTTTAAGTGATCTCTGGTTAAAGATCGAACTTTGATGTCCGTTTGAGTGTTCTAGTACTCACGCCCATCCCTAGTCAGAAAACACAGACTGTATACCACCAAAATAGGTTGGTTGTTCTAAGTCCACAACGATGCTTTAACCACATCAGGAGACCCCTTTGAGGTCTGGGGGAGAAAGAAAAAAACATCGAAGAAATTTTGATTTTGGGGTTTAGTTACCCTTAATTCAAGTGCGCCCCAGCCAGAGATCATTGTTCAGTTAGTGATGTTTCTGTAGCACTTATGTGATTTCAGAGTTTGCAAAACAAATGGCCACTGGGTTGATGCAAATAGTCATTCTGCCAGGTAGGCATAGGCTACTTTGTAGTTAACATTTAATTGAAGACGCATATCTGATGATGCTAATGGCTACACAAAGTGTAGACGTGTGTGCGCACGCACGCACGCACCACACACGCACGCACCACACACACACACACACACACTGGGGAATTCCTGTGCCTTTAACTTGATTTCTTACTAAGTTCAATAAATCTTTTAATATCGTCAAATTCCGTGATTCCATCCGCATTCTCCACAACACAGAACTCAAATGAAGGATGGGAAAACAAAACGAACAGATTGCGCCTTTACCATAGACTTGTGCTGTGAATGTAAAAAAAGATCAAGGTAGAGGTTACTTTTAACCAGACCTTGGATCAGATGACCCTACCCCCAGTCCTACACTTTTATCTATGGCCTCTGGTCTTTAGTAGTGCACTACCTAGGGTATAGGGTACATTTCGGACAAAGTCCAACTGAACTAACCTCTTCTAGTGGGGAGTCTGAGTCCAGTTTGAGTGACAGGTACATGACAATGTGAGGGATGTGTCCTATAGACATCTGGAGCTCCACCGTGTCCTCGCCCCACAGCAGACGCACCAGCTGGCTAACCGAAGGAGAGGGCCTGAGCCTGGGAGCAGAAGACATGTCCACACCTCCCTCCCCTGGTCCTCCTGGACTGGCTGTCTCCAGGGTCAGCTTCACCTGGGAGGGAGGAGAGGGGAAAGAGAAAGCAGGAGAGAGAAACTAAGACCTAAAGACATCATCATCGGTATCTTTTCAACACATTCTAAAAACAGCCAGTCCGAGTTTTCCCTTTTCAAACACTGTAAAAAAAGGCGGTAGGCTGTGGGTTTGGCTACAAAACAAAAGCCGGCGTCCAGTCCAATAGTGCTTCCGCGTCATTTATTTGGCCTAGCGCTACAGGAAAGCAGGAAGGGTTCACGAAGACAAAGCTCAGGAAAAGAGGAAGTAGATGTGATTCATTCAGGAAAAGAGGAAGTAGATGTGATTCGTTCAGGAATAGAGGAAGTAGATGTGATTCGTTCAGGAAAAGAGGAAGTAAATGTGATTCATCCAGGAAAAGAGGAAGTAGATGTAACTCGTTCAGGAAAAGAGGAAGTAGATGTGATTCATTCAGGAAAAGAGGAAGCAGAGTAGGGAGACAGGTAGCCTAGTGGTTAGTGTTGGACTAGTAACCGAAAGGTTGCAAGATCGAACCCCCGAGCTGACACGGTACAAATCTGTCATTCTGCCCCTGAACAAGGCAGTTAACCCACTGTTCCTAGATCGCCATTGAAAATAAGAATTTGTTCTTAACTGACTTGCCTAGTTACATAAAGGTCAAATAATATTAAATAGAAGAATGGTGATTGATGGAGAGAGAAATGGATTATATTCCTGATCACTGAAAGAGAAGCAGCATGGATGTGTGTGAGAATCAGAAACAGATCCTGCTGCATGGCCCAGAAGAGCGCAGCTCTGTCATCCTCAGAGCTTTTTGCATGACACACCACCATTCACACAAAGCTAAGCAAGCACACTAAGGACCGCACATGGAAACACGTATGGTGGAGAGATGCATGCTACCATTTACAGATGGCTTATGTCTGTGCACTCTTGTATTTCAAAAGGCAATTATATTAGTCCTTAGCAGGCCTCTTTAGTCCTTAGCAGGCCTCTTTAGTGCTGACAGGTTATTGCCCAATTGCATACATGTGCACACTAATAGAATACTGTAGCCTACACACACAGACTTAAACAAACTGGAATATAAATGTGAAAAAGAACTGTGTACACGCGCACACACACACAGTGCTGGCTCTGGGCAGTAACCTGTCAACACTAAAGAGGCCTGCTAAGGACTTATGGTTGACGTTAATTGAGACGAATCAGAACCAGGTGTTTGTGTGTGTGCGTGGTACACGCGCAGGACTGTGACACTGGAAATGGTCTGACTCTCTACCTCCCCGAGAAGTGTTCACACTCCTAATGGAGTTCAAAGGACTGGAGTCAGAAATGTGGTAGAAAGTTCATGCTTACACCAGTCCAATGCTTTCAAAACTTTGAAGGGTTCGTGAGCAAGTCCTTTACAAAGACTAAGCATTTATTCATTGTATTTTCACTCCCTGTGTTTTGAATTCATCCATCACTCTAGGGTGAGGGCCAGAACATCTCCAGACACTGTCACCAGAAACCCACAAACCGTTGAGCAGCGCCAGGGAAGGCGCCAGGCCTGGGCCGGATGCCATGTTGGCTCTGCAGGGAACAGTAGCCTGTTATTAGGAGAAGGGCCTAACGGTGATGAGTGAGTCCTTCTGACACTATTCTGCACACACACACAAAAATGTCAAATGTCATAGAACAAATTCATTTTACAATGAATAGAATAGTATAATAGACACTGCCAGACCGGCTGAAGGGCTGCGGCACTACGTTCTCTCATGATAAATAATGGGGATGTGGTTAGGTTGGAGGGTGCTCTCGGTAGATTCCTGCCTGCTGATGTCAGTGATCCAGATAGACAGAGAGAGAGAGAGACAAAGGGGCATAGGGAGAGAAATAGAGTGAGAAAGAGGGAAAGAGAGAGAGAGCGAGAGAGAGGGGAAAAGAGAGACAAAGAGAGAGACAGAGGTAAAGAGAGAGAGAGAGAGAGAGAGAGAGAGAGAGAGAGAGAGAGAGAGAGAAAAGAGATTGAGAAAAGAGAGAGAGAGAGAGAGAGAGAGCGAGAGCGAGAGTTAGAGAGAAACAGCTAGAGACAATTGACATATATATAGAAAGAGAGAAAGGGGAGACAGAGCAGAAAAAGGGGAGAGCGAGAGAGAGAAAGAGAGAAGAGAGAGAAAAGAGAGAGAGAGTTGGGAAAGAGAGAGAGAGGGGCAGGGAAAGAGAGAGCGCGCGCGCGAGAGAGAAAGTACTACTGACGATACTATACTATGAGGTCAGGCAGAGGGCATGGTGGTCCAACCTCAATACAAACTGCTGCTCCGCCCATATAATTGCTACTGTCTACCACGCTTTACCTGGGAGGGCCATTCACACACATGACCACATACATACAGCCAGCCAGACGCTCACGTGCGCACACACACACACACACCACCGAAGTTTCCACTGACTATGTCAGTAGAGCTCCGTCCGACGAGTGGCCTTGTTGTTTTTTCACCTCTCTCTCTCTCTCTCCTCCTCTCTTCTCTTCCTCTCTACAGTGTAATTTACTATCTGGCTTTCCGCGTATTCTAATCAGCTGTGCTTTCAGTGGCTGCAGCATAATGGTCGTTTTCCTGTGTTTTCTCAAACAACTCCCGCCGCAGTCTGGCCTCTCTCCTCTCTCTCCTCTCTCTCTCTGTCGGCAAACGCCATCACTCCCGCCGACACTGTAATTTACAAATTCCTCCTTCTTGAGGCCCTGTTTTGACCGTGTGAGGAGACGGATTTGGAAAAAGCTTGAGCGGTTTTCTGAATGGCGATCAAGGCGTCATTTCCCCGACTTGGACAGTTTTCCTCATGTAGATAGGTGGTGATTGTTTCCTACTATATACGTTTTGACAGCCGAGTGAAGCCAGATGGCAATGGAAAAATATTTCTATATTCGGCGGCGAGCGGCATTCATACTTCACCATACATTCTACAATGGATTTACATAAACTTAAATGCCACTTTCTGGATGCAGGGAGAAAATTAAACGTGAAGGAACATCATCTTCCCAAAGCTCGGTTGGAAGAGCAATCCTGAACAGACACTTATTGAGATTAGCTGGGGGGGTTTTAGGGGGTGGGGGGTTGGCTGGGTTTTGTTAATTGATTCATTGTCCAAAGCAAGATAAGCAGCCGGTTTTCTGACCTGAGATCCACACACTTATCTTGACATTTTATGCACGCTACACGTCTCACATTGACGTCAACGAATGATTCACGTGGAAGTTCGAGTTGCACCCTTTTTTTTATTCATCTCTACTGAATCGGGACACCTCAGGGCATTCTAGCCTCGTGAATCTGTCCAGAGCCAAAACATCCATGTGGTTTCTAATAACACATTCCAGTGACCTCCAAGACCTCTCTTTGAACATGTGGGACAGTGGAGAGCTCTTGACTAACAGTCTCGGTCTGCCTTTGTGCGTGTGTTCGTGTGCGTGTGTGTGTGTGTGTGTGTGTGTGTGTGTGTATGTGTGTGTCTGCCTTGCGTGTTAGTGTGTGTGCTTTGCATGTGTGTGTCTGCCATGAGTGCGTAGACCCCAGATTGTAACACTTCTAAGCAGAGCAGATGTGTTGGTTCGGGGGGGGGGGGGGAGTTTGTCTGTAAATTGAGTTCTTTCATTGGCTGCCGTTTCTGTTTCAGAGGCTGTGTCCGAAACGCTGCAGCATGCATCGTTAATAATGTGACTGGGGCTCATAATACAACAACATCAACAACAACGAAGTTCTGTCGGCGGTCTTTCGCATACTTTCATATTTGCAGCGTTTCAATTTTGTAATACACTTAACTTCAGAAACACACCACAAAGCGGAGCATAATTCTATCTAACTACTGTTGGTTTAATATGGCAGTAAGGAGTTGTGTGGGTGGGCTTGGAACACACACATACACATACTAGAGCTGGGCGATAGGGACAGAAATCCATATCGATAAATGGACTAAATTAATAGGATAACGATATATAGAACAATACATTTATGACGTTGCTAGTCCCATGTGGCTCGGTTGGTAGAGCATGGCACGTGCAACGCTGGGGTTATGGGTTCGATTCCCATGGGGAACCAGTTCAAATATGTATGCACTCACTACTGTAAGTCAATCTGGACTAAAATGTAAACCATGTTTTTTTTATTTTTTTTATTACCCTTTAAACTATTTAACTAGTTTGAATGTTGTAGCTATAAATTGACCCTTCGCTAAAACTCGCCCCAGAATTTTTGCCAACCAATCACAGCGCTGCAATGGATAGCAACTGTGGTCTAGTGCAGACACCTCGGTCGAGCACACGTTTCAAACACATGAAAGCCAATGACGGCAGTGGGAAAACCTCACAGTTTTATTTTCAAAAAAGTATTGTTTAAATTGTTAAATAATTGATCAGTACGCCAGTGGTACTTGGTACTGTGATTCCTGAAATGCATGTTGATTAGGAGTATTTTTCAAATCTGAAATGATACTTTTGTTACATTGTTTGCTAGCTCAGCTGGTTAGCTAGAGCTCAGTCTCATTGACCACCTAATGTAGCTAGCCATGTTATTAATAAATTCCATCTGCTGTCGACATCAGGACACGATTTGAGAACACTAGTTAGCTTCAAAAGTGGTTATTAGCTTTGACTGCATGCTGACAGTAAATTCAGAATCCTTCGGTAGCAACACTACAAACACCATTTTTACCAGGTTCCCGTGAAGCAATTGTAATGACAGTCCACCTCAACAGACCCAAGAGTTTCCTGTTTAGCAAGAGGTAGTCTGTGAGTCATTTCACTGTGCATTAAAAACACAGTTTGAGATCATTGTGAGGGGATTTTGCCAGTGGTGAGGAGGAATTGGTCTTCCTGGGAATATATTGTCTGAGATTGCAACAGTAACCAAGGGGGGCGGGGCTTAGTGAAGGGTCAATTGCCCCATTAACAGTCACCCATATTATTTTTGGTTTATCGTCCAATACAACACACACACACACACACACACACCCACACACACTAACCTGGGTAGGACCAGGAATGCAGGACAGAACCCTCTCAATGTTCTCTGTGGTAACATCCACATCGTCTACTGCGACCAGGTTGTCACCTGGGACGAAGAAGAAAGTCTCACTCCCAGCATCATGTTACATATAGACAACTTAGACTAAAGGGGAATAGTGACATTCCTGTAAAAGTACTTTGCGCCACATTGTGTAACCTGTTCAGAAATAGTATAGTTTTGTTGAGGAGCACAGTGTTTGGCATGACAAGGAGGGGCAACTCGTATACAAAACAGACCGGTATCCAGTCAAGAGACACAGTCCACAGATCTAGGAACAGCCAGATGTCCTGTTGTTTCTTTTTGTAAAACAACGAGTTTCACCTGCCTCTGTGCAGACTCGTGTCCGTTCCAATCAACCCTAACACAGATTCCACCTTAGTTATTTCAGTTAGTTAACTAGTCTAATTGCTTTAGCATGGACTGGTAGGCTACATGAAAGTCATGGCTTTAAACACTAACTCATGTGGAAAGTCTTTAGTATTCAGCAGTTTTGTTTTTTGCATTCCTTGGGCTGCCCAGAACGACCGTGCCCAGCCTCTGCAAACATCAAAACTATCTACTGTAAAACACAACGTTATAAGTCTAACTTTATTTAATATAAAAGGTGTCAATAAATTAATTTATTGCATTCTATACAATTTGTATACGACTGATCCCAGTGGCTGTGTCTGAAATGGCAAAAGTAGTGCATTACATAAAGAGAAACGGGTGCCATTTGGGACGTACCCAGAGTGATGGTTTTGTACACTCACCTATCAGTATCTGTGCACACTTGACGGCCGGGCTGTTGGGCACCAGGCCGTGGACAGTGATCCTCTCCTCCCTCCTCCCTGCGGGGTCTCCCTGGCCCCTGCCCCAGGACGGGCGATGCACCACCCCCAGAAGGGCCTCCAGTAGACCCCCTCTCTCCGGGGGAGGAGGGGAGCAGCTCCCCAGGCGTTTGGGGTTCAGGTAGAGAAACACTTCCTTCAGCTGCTGGACCATCACCCCCACCCTCTGCCCCGCCTGGTTTTTCAAGATGGATACTGGACGAGATGACGAGTCTTCGCCTCCTCCATCGGGCCCTCTGCTCTGGGATGGTCGCCGCTTCCTCCGAAGGATCCTGGCCAGTCTTTTTAGCTTGGGCTCTGCTTTGGTTGGAGCACCATCAGGAAGCTTCCTGGACTCGTCGCTGATGATCTCCGCTTCCTTCTCGCTGAAGCGGACGTGATTGGTGGAGAGGCCGTAATTGGTGGCTACCTGAGCCAATGCTGCCGCTTCCTCTCCCTCGCTCAGTTCCAGGTAGAAGAGCTCGCCGTTCTTCTGGACGTCGTCCAGCCATTCTGGCTCTAGGTCGCTGGGAGTGAACCGACAGAGCATAGAGTGAGTGAAACTGTGTGAGCAGAGCCAAAAAGGGTGGATTGTCTGTCCAGGGACTGCTTCAGACAAGGAGTATCAGGTTATTTGAGCATGAACAAGAAACACAACTCTGGCTTGCGGATTAAAAGTATGTCCTAATTATGCTGAACAAAAATATAAATGCAACATATAAAGTGTTGTTCCCATGTTTCGTGAGCTGAAATAAAAGATCTCAGAAATGCTCCATATGCACAAAAAGCTTATTTCGCTCAAATGTTGTCCATAAATTTGTTTACATACCTGTTAGTGAGCATTTCTCCGTTGCCAAGATGATCCATCCACCTGAGCCAGGTGTGGCATATCAAAAAGCTGATTAAACAGCATGATCATTACGCAGGTGCACCTTGTTCGGGGGACAATAAAAGGCCACTAAAATGTGCAGTTTTTTCACACAACACAATGCCACAGACGTCTCAAGTTGAGGGAGCATGCTGACTGCAGGAATGACCACCACTATTACCAGATATTTTTTTTTTATTTTTACCCCGTTTTCTCCCCAATTTCGTAGTATCCAATTGTTGTAGTAGCTACTATCTTGTCTCATCGCTACAACTCCCGTACGGGCTCGGGAGAGACGAAGGTTGAAAGTCATGCGTCCTCCGATACACAACCAACCAAGCCACTGCTGCTTCTTTAACACAGCGCACATCCAACCCGGAAGCCAGCTGCACCAATGCGCCGGAGGAAACACCGTGCACCTGGCCACCTTGGTTAGCGCACACTGCGCCCAGCCCGCCACAGGAGTCGCTGGTGCGCGATAACCGGTCGCGGCCGGTTACGACAGAGCCTGGGCGCGAACCCAGGGACTCTGATGGCACAGCTGGCGCTGCAGTACAGCGCCCTTAACCACTGCGCCACCCGGGAGGCCCCTATTACCAGATAATTTAATGTCTCTACCATAAGCCGCCTCCAACAATGTTTTAGAGAATTGGGCAGTACGTCCAACTGGCCTCACAACCACGTGTAACCATGCCAGCCCTGGAACACCACAACTGGCTTCTTCACCAGCGGGATCATCTAAGACCAGTTACGAGGACAGCTGGTGAAACTGTGGGTTTGCACAACTGAAGAATTTCTGCACAAACTATCAGAAAGCGTCTCAGGGAAGCGCATCTGCGTGCTCGTCGTCCTCACCAGGGTCTTGATCTGAGTGCAGTACAGCGTCATAACCAACTTCAGGTGGACAAATGCTCACCTTAGACAGCCATTGGCACGCTGGAGAAGTGTGCTCTTTACGGATGAATCCCGGGTTTCAACTGTACCGGGCAGATGGCAGACAGTGTGTATGGTGTCGTGTGGGCGAGCGGATTACTGATGTCAATGTTGTAAACAGAGTGCCCCATGGTGGCGTGGGGTTATGGTATGGGGAGGCATAAGCTACCGACAGAGAACACAATTAAATTTCATCGACGGCAATTTGAATGCACAGATACCGTGACGAGATCCTGAGGACCATTGTCATGCCATTCATCCGCCACAATCACCTCATGTTTCAGTATGATAATGCAAGGCCCCATGTCGCAAGGATCTTCACACAATTCCTGGAAGCTGAAAATGTCCCAGTTCTCCCATGGCCTGCATACTCACCAGATATGCCTCATGCAGCGTGTTTGGAATATTCTGGATCGACGTGTACGACAGCGTGTTCCAGTTCACGCCAATATCAAGCAACATAGCCATTGTAGTGAAGTGGGACAACATTCCACAATCAACAGCCTGATAAACACTATGCAAAGGAGATGCGTTGCGCTGCATGAGGCAAATGTTGGTCACACCAGATACTGACTGGTTTTCTGATCCATGCCCCTACCTTTAAAAAAAAAAAGGTATCTGTGACCAACAGATGCATATCTGTATTCCCAGTCATGTGAAATACATAGATTAGGGCCTAATGAATTTATAGCAATTGACTGATTTCCTTATATGAACTGTAACTCCGTAAAACATTCGAAATTGTTGCGCGTCACGTTTATATTTTTGTTCCGTGTCATTTAGAGCATATTAGCCGTCATCATAATATGACAGATTAGTCTTTCTCATTTCCCCATTTCAATTCCCGTGTAAAAAATGAGTCTCGCATGATAGATGCTATTCAAACGGGTTAGTAACACAATTATACTATACAACTACTGAACCTCTGTTAAACAGCCAAAAAAGTATGATAGTCCATCTTTTGCATTCTGTTCTGGATCAGCGTTTAACCACAGTCAAGGGAGAGTGGTGACTGAAAAGCGCATTTTTAAGAGGACAACGATCATGTACAGGTGTAAAGGTTTATAACATATAATTTAATTATAATTATAATTATTTAATTATTATAATTCTTATAATTTGATAATACTGGAAAACCGCTCCATTTGCATGGCGTTTTATTATCCCTATAAGCGTCTCTGGTACTCATCCTCAGTACATTTCTGTTCCAATTCATCATGTGGCATTTGGGGGAAGAAAGAAAACAACAAGACTGGAGAAAGACTGGATATTGTTTGTTTTTTAGTCAACCAGAGAAGAAAGAGGACAACCCACACCGCCACCCCCACCCTAAGAGAGAAAATGCCCCCAACTCAGAGAAAAAAAGAATAACTGAAAAAATTCAACCAGGCATTTTTTTCAGTCGGTCAGTCTCCCTCTAAATTAAGCTGTGTCGCCTCTGTGGTAGGCTCTTGGAAACCACATCCATAAATTCACGAAGGATGGTGAATAGCATATCATTATTTAGGAAGGTTAAGTTTCCAAATTGGAAACAGAAATTTCCCAAACTTTAAAAGAAAAAAAAGAAGAGTCGATTTAATAGGCCAAGAATAGTGCTACAGTGACTGTTCCTTTTGCTTAATCCATATTTTCTCTTTCAATACCCTCTGCATCCCAAATGGGGTTCCACAGGCCACAATCAATAGCCTGATCAACTCTTTGCGAATTGGATGTGTCGCGCTGCATGAGGCAAAAAACAGATACTGACTGGTTTTCTGATCCACGCCCCTACCTTATTTTTTAAAGTATCTGTGACCAACAGATGCACATTCCCAGTCATGTGAAATCCATGGGTCTAATGAATTTATTTCAATTGGCAAACTTCCTTATATGAACTGAAACTCAGTAAAAATCTTTGAAATCGTTGCATGTTGCATTGATATTTTTGTTCAGTATAATTAAGGTTTAGTGTGGCAGGTAGCCTCGTGGTTAGAGCGTTGGGCCAGTAACCAAAATGTTGCTGGATTAAATCCCACAGTTGACAAGGTAAAGAATAATCTGTCGTTCTGCCCCTGAAGGAGGCAGTTAGGCTGTTCCAGGTAGGCCTTCATTGTAAATAAGAAATGGTTCTTAACTGACTTCCCTAGTTAAATAAAGGTTACACATCAGAATGAATGCATGCATGAATGAGCCTCTATAGCTTCATGAGAGTATATTAAAAAGTGTTTGGATGTTATTAAACAGATGGGATACAGCAAACCCAAAATCATGCATTAACCAAGACTACTCTTCCCCTGTGTGTGGACGGTGGTTAATGCATTATTTTGGCGGAAAGCTCGAGATACATGCAGATGCGCGCGAGTCCCCGAGACAGCAGGGCGACGACAGGGAGAATGTGCATGGCAAAATGAGCGATAGTGAATCAACAGACAGTCAGTCCGAGTACTCCGAGTAAGAAAAACATGTATATTATTGCTTTTTGCTTTAGAAGAGACAGAAAGAAAAAACATTGGGCTCTGCCCAATACCATGTTAGCTAGCTAGTCATCTTCCATCAGCTGCCAGTTCCACCTCAACTTCATAACTTGACAACCGAGGCAGATCACTGGAAGCGACTAGGTTGCACACTCACTGTAAAGTGGTGTAGTGGTAGCCGAATGCCTGTTGATTCACTATCGCTCATTTTGCCATGCACATTCTCCCTTGTCGTCACCCTGCTGTCTCGGGGGCTCGCGCGCATCTGCATGCATCTCGAGCGTTCCGCCAGACTTTTTAGTAGCCATTATTCAATTTATTAAATGTGTTCGACAACACGATACAAGTTACTCTAAACTTCAAGTAAATCAGTTCGAGCTAGTTGAATGAGCATTGGCAGTCTTTCGCCATGTTGTCTGCATACGTGAACTTCAACTTTGCCACGTGACAAAAATTGTCTCGGTGTGGTTGGCTGATCTTCACGTTGCCCTGACAACGTGGACGCTTTCCGTTTGCTGGATAGAAAAAAGACGAGGGGCACAGAATCACCCATGCCCCATCTAGACACAAATGTACGTGCAATAAAAAGAGGTTGACTGAATGCATGTTTCAATGCAACAACTTTGATAGTAACAAAAAAATGCACTACCTCTTATTGACTAAGCCTAAACTAAGCAAACAACATAACATTTGTAGGATAAACTCTGCTAAATGTGATACAAATGTATCTCATATTTGCAGAGTATCTAATGAAATCACAAAGGTTGCAAAATCTAAATAGTGTACATTTTAGCAAGCTATCTCCCTATGAATAAGATGGGCATGGGTTGAGCACTTCTGTTTCCCCCGCCCCCTCCCCACGAACTGCACGAGGCCTTTAAATCCTCTATGGCATTCACAGTGCTTTAAACAAAGCAACAATAGTCAATGCGAGAAGAAACACAAAAAAAGTCTAAATAGTTTACCAAAACGTCTACATAACATTTTCATATAAACTCCCCTCATCGTTGCCATAGCATGCATAAATATACTGACCTGTATAGAAACACACTGCGTATGGAATCAAAGTCTTCTAAATTCTTAGAAAATGGTGTGGACGTTTCTCCATCTGTAGCAATGTTAAACATTATTTATATTTCATATTTTCACGGACAGGATGAGTTTAACATTGAAAGCCTTGCTAATCTAACTACACTTTTCTATTCCAGACAAAAGTTCAGATGGTTTAAAATGAAAAGTGCCGTTTAGGACCGGTTGTCTGCCAGCAGTCTTCTTCTACATATTTAAATACATTTTAAAATGTTTAAATCCCCAGTCGTGGTCCGGTATTGAAGGTAGAATCCGTGCACTAGTCAGAATGAATAACCTGGTCTAATGCTGCTGTCGATCCAAAAAAACAGAATAAACTTTCCTCACGTCAATCACTGACACAAGTGCACGCAGTTCCTCCCCGATGCTTTTGAAGACGAGAAGAAAGCGGTCCTGAATACTTCTCCAGACTCCATCCAGTATGTTCAGCAAGCTCAGTAGCACATGTACGAGTTGAGCCGTTTCTTGTCGAGCGGGTGTACTTGGCAGGTGGCGTAAAACGCCGCCTCTTTTGCTCAGTAGATGTAACTATGAATTCAGAAGCTATACAAGCCTTTGTTGTAGCACTTCATATCTACTTTGTTAATATGTATTTGTTTGTATGGTACAATTGTAACAATCACGAAAAACACGTATTACACTCTTCCTGAATAATGTCGAATTTATGTACAGAAAAATGTATACTTCTGTTGTTTATTTTATTTGTCGCTTGTGCAGTATGTCAAAGGTGGGGTGCGGTCACAATTATTAAACAAATTATCAAGATTGAGATCTATGTTACCAACTTTTATTAATGAATAACGTTCACAAGTACGTAATGCACTCTGATTATACTCCCTTCCTCCAAATCCCCAGGGGAAGCAAGGAACGGTCATCAAAAGCAGAGATCAAAAGAGTAAACTCTTCAATCTCTACCCGCTTCGCACTCAGAAAGGAGTACTAAATCTCAACATCGTGGATAGCGAGACAAAACACTTTAGAAACACATTTCTCAAGTCAAGAACTATAGAAATTATCCCTGAAAGTATAGTCCTGCTTTTCATTGCGCTATGCTCCAGTTCTTGTAACACGAGCATACTATTTTCAGTCATGGTGAGAACACCAAATCTAAATTGTACAGATAGAAGAAAACGCCGACAAAACGTTTTTGTTATTCTTGTTCCGAAAAAACATAACAATTACTCACTAAATGAAAGATACAAGTCAGATACTAAATAACCACAATGCTATCTGGTGTCACAGTCAACGCATCATATAGTTCATTGGCTGAGTAATGTTGACAGTGAGAGTAGTCAACGTGGTAGCTCCTTGTGGGCGTGAAGCCAACTATGGCTCGGATGAAAATCTAGCATCAGAGTTGAATGACTTTGTGTTCGGGATTAGTCATAGTGGCTGTATACTGACATTCAAAACATTACAAATAATATCCTTATCAAGAGTACTTTTTTTTAAAGAGATGGGAAGAAATTATTTTGAAGTTTGTTAACAAGCAAGCGCTCAAACAAGTGTATGTATATTAAATGTGTCCGGCTAGAAATAGGAGATTTTCAGAGTACTCTGTCAAAATTGTCCGACTGCCACATAACGACCATCTAGCAAGTCAAATGTGCTCAACGTTGAATGTTTTAAAAAGGTATCATTCATTTTGCATACGATTTAAAACTTTCTAACCAGTCAAAATCATTTTTCATTAAATTTGATGATATTTGAATGAAACTAGATCAAGTAGTATGACCAAAGTATGAACAATGACTGTTGCTTCTACACTGCTAAAGTGTGATCAAAAAATTACTGAGCCCTCCCCCTTGTCAAGCACATGGATTCAGGAGGTGGGATGGAGGTGGGATCATCAATTCCATGACAAAGGTCCTTCTCCCCAGATTACTCAATTTGGCTGGGCAGCCAGCTCTAGGAAGATTCTTGGTAACTCCTAACTTCTTCCATTTAAGAATGATGGAGACCACTGTGTCCTTGGGGACCTTCAAAGCTGCTGACACTTTTTTGTAATCTAAAAAAGATACATTTCAAGGAAAACGTTTTTATATAATTTGTTAAATGTTTAGCTAACATAATATAATGTAAAAGTATGCATTACGGTTTCTGTAAAATAATAAACGTGGCATCAGAAGATAACATAATATCCCGTGAGGTGTTGAGGGAAAGACATTACCTATAGATTGGACATAATCATAGAGATAAAAGGCTACATCGGAATGTTGGCATGCACAGGAAAAACTGTACATTTCTAACATTTAATTAAATCAAATCAAATGTCACATACGCCAAATACAACAGGTGTAGGTAGACCTTCCCGTGAAATGCTTACTTAGACCTTAACCAACAATGCAGTTCAAGAAATAAGAGTTAAGAAAATATTTACTAAAGAAACTAAAGTAAAAAATAAA
Source organism: Oncorhynchus mykiss (assembly GCF_057628025.1). Classification (NCBI taxonomy): domain Eukaryota; kingdom Metazoa; phylum Chordata; class Actinopteri; order Salmoniformes; family Salmonidae; genus Oncorhynchus; species Oncorhynchus mykiss. The sequence continues at coordinate 36,447,623 of NC_143042.1, forward strand.
AAGTAACACAAAATAGCCCATTTGATTAATTGTTCAGCCGTCTTATGGCTTGGGGGTAGAAGCTGTTAAGGAGCCTTTTGGACCTAGACTTGGCGCTTCAGTACCACTTGAGTGCGGTAGCAGAGAAAACGGTCTATGACTTGGGTGACTGGAGTCTGCCAATTTTTTGGGTCTTCCTCTGACACTTAGTATATAGCGCCTTACGTCGGATCCCGAGTAGTTGCCATACCAGGCGGTGAGGTGATGCAACCGGTCAGGATGCTCTCAATGGTGCAGCTGTAGAACTTTTTGAGGATCTAGGAACCCATGCCAAATCTTTTCAGTCTCCTGAGGGGGAAAAGGCGTTGTCGTGCCCTCTTCACGACTGTCTTGGTGTGCTTGGACCATGATAGTCTGTTGGTGATGTGGACACCAAGGAACTTGAATCTCTCGACCCTCTCCATTACAGCCCAGTCGATGTGAGTGGAGGCGTGTTCGGTGATGAACATTGTGGGCACTATGGTGTTGAACGCTGAGCTGTAGTCAATTGAACAGCATTCTCACACGTTCAATGAACAGCATTTACGGTTGAGATTTAATGATGTTAGTAAGGAATCGATATCATGTCAGTCAGAAGTTCAATGGTAGGCGACAGCCACATGGTGGTACTGTTGCCTAGGCACCCCCCATACCTCTTGCCTACAGCTATAGTTATGGAATTGTTTGTGTGACAGGGTCCGCGTCTCGCCCGAGGCCAGATGCTTCCACGACGCCGCCCTCTTCTGGCTCATGTCATTTCATCAGCCCCTTTCAAAGAATAGACATTTCTTTCCACTGTTCGATTGTCATGTTCTGTGTCCTTTTGATGCATTTAAATCAAATACTTTGCCAGTAGTCATTTTGATGAAATTACCAAATCTACTGGCAAACTATTCCATTTTGACTCTGTACCTGCACCCCCCAGTATATATTGTTATTTTTTTACTGCTCCTCTTTAAATTACTTGTTACTTTTCTCTCTTATTCTTATCCATATTTTTTGAAACTGCGCTGTCGGTTAGGGGCTTGTAAGTAAGCATTTCACTGTTAGGTCTACACCTGTTCTATTCGATGCATGTGACTAATACAATTTGATTTGATTAGGAAGGGCAGTTGTTGCCACTGCACTTAACGAGAATGCCACCCAAATCGTCCACAAGATGGAAGCAGATTGTCCATTTGTATTTACCTGCTGGACAGACATTTCAGACAGCTGGAGGGTGCATCCCAAATGGCACCCTATTCCCTATAGAGTGCACTACATTTGACCAAAGCAGCTTTATAGGGAATAGAGTGAAAATTGAGATGCACAGAGAGAAATAACCTCTAAATCCCAGAGGTTTGTTTGAGTTATGTTCTACTGCAATCTTACATGCTTGAGGTATAGAAGTTAAGTTTCCCCGGACCACGGCTACAGGATCAGATGATCATTTCCCTAACCTTAACCATCAAGAGGTGGGAGATATATCTGACCCTGTATCAGTGGTTATCATGCAGATCCTACTCCTGCAAAAGGGTGGTTGGACCCGTCTACTCATTGGGGTTTATGTGTAAAGATGATAATGTTGTGTAAAATTGAATTTTTTTAAATAAATCAATCAATACATAGAGTGATGGATGAAAGTAGTTTCATGTTTGTTTTATATCCCAGTAAATCTTATTTGGTTTACGTGTTGTAAACCTTGTCAATCATACACACCTCAATGTCAACGCTAATATATAAGAGGGACAGAGACTTGATGAAATCTTAGGAAAAAAACACTTGCAAGTTTATTGATTCACGTAATTATTTGGGGGATTTATTTTATACAACATAGCAGAAAGTATTGATACCCCTTGACTTATTCCACATTTTGTTACAGCCTGAATTCAAAATGGATGAAATATTTTTTTTTCTCCTCACACAAAATCCCCATAATGACAAAGTGAAAACAAAATACAGAAATATCTAATTTACATAAGTATTCACACCCCTGAGTCAATACTTTGTAGAAGCACCTTTTGGCAGCAATTACAGCTTTGAGTCATCTAGGGTATGTCTGCATCAGCTTTGCATATATCTTCTTCATCAAATTTCAATTCAGGCTGTAACACAACAAAATGTGAAATACGTCAAGAGTTATGAATACATTTTGAAGGCGCTAGATTGCACATTAACTCATCATTGTGTAGTGTAGGGGCTCCCGAGTCGCGCAGCAGTCTAAGGCACTGCATCTCAGTGCTAGAGGCGTCATTACAGACCCTGGTTTGATTCCAGGCTGTATCACTGCCATAGGGCAGTGCACAATTGGTATCAGAGTGTCGTCCGGGTTAGGGTTTGGCCGGGGTAGGCCGTCATTGTAAATAAGAATTTGTTCTTAACTGACTTGCCTAGTTAAATAAAAAATAAATAAAGTAGTCTTGCCAAAGTGAGGTTGCAGGAATGGACTCCATCCCCGTCGCTATTCTTACTTTCTTCGGCATTAATCAAACCTGTATAGCCTGAAAAGACTGATAAGATAAACATTTACTTGTACAGAGTGGCTACGACCTGTGTTTGCCCTTTTTCCGTGCAATAAACAATCTTACGCTCTGTGGCATGTGTTACTTTATGCAGCTGCTGCTGCCACTCCTCAGCAGCTGCTGCTCTCACACCTCACTTATCTCTGCTTTGAACGTTCCAAAGATATTAAGACATTATCTACGTGGTTTGTACATGTTGTCTAGGGTTAATCTAAGGATATTAAAGTCAACAAGTAGTAATAACAAGTAGTAATAACTGGGTAATAATAATATTACTGTTTGGAACAGTAGTAGTAACCAGAAAATGCCCTATTTATGCAGTACCAGTCAACATGGTTGTAAGCGGTGCGTAACTGGCAGCAGGGAAGTCAGGCGCAGGAGAGCAGAAATGGGCAACAGCCGGAGCACTTTAATGATACAAACACAAACGGAACCCAGAACAGCAAAATACGGGTTGAAACAACCTGTTGCCAACCAGTCAGAAATGCACAAAACACTTACAAGAAACAATTCTACACACAGAAGTGGGGGGAACAGAGGGTTATCTACACGTCAAATAATTAGGGAATGTAAACCAGGTGTGCGGGATAACAAGACAAAACAAATAGAAAATGAAAAGTGGATCGGTGATGGCTAGAAAACCGGTGACGTCGACCGCCAAACGCCACTCGAACAAGGAGAGGAACCGACTTCGGCGGAAGTAGTGACAGTACCCCCCCCCCCCCCCCCCCCCATGATGCGCGGCTCCAGCAGCACGCTGACCCTGGCCTCGGGGCCGACCCGGAGGGCGAGGTGCAGGGCAATCCGGACGGAGACGGTGGAACTCCCGCAGCATTGAAGGGTCCAACACGTCCTCCACCGGAACCCAGCATCTCTCCTCCGGACCGTACCCCACTCACTCCACGAGGGACTGAAGGCCCCTCGCCCGACTCCTCCAATCCAGTATGGAGCGAACGGCGTACGCAGGGGCCCCCTCGATGTCCAGAGGGGCGGGGAGAGCTGAAACCTGTCCTCAGGACTTTGAATGGCCCCACAAACCGAACACCCAGCTTCCGGCAGGGCAGGCGGAGGAGCAGGTTTCGGGTCGAGAGCCAGACCCGGTCCCACGGTGCGAACTCCAGGGCCTCGCTGCTGTGACGGTCTGCTCTGGCTTTCTGCCGCAGCACGGCGCCACTGAAGGTGAACATGGGCATCGTCCCATGTCTCCTCCGCTCGCCGGAACAAGTCGTCCACCGCAGGAGCCTCGGTCTGACTCTGATGCCAAGGAGCCAGAACCGGCTGATACCCCAGTACTCACTGGAAGGGGGAGAGGTTAGTGGAGGAGTGGCAAAGTGAATTCTGGGCTCTCTCTGCCCAAGGCACGAACGCCGCCACTCCACCGGCCGGTCCTGGCAATAAGACCGCAGAAAACTACCCACATCCTGGTTAACTCTCTCCACCTGCCCATTACTCTCGGGATGAAACCTGAGGTAAGGCTGATCGAGACCCCCAGACGCTCTATGAACGCTCTCCAGACCCTCGACGTGAACTGGGGACCTCGGTCAGACACTATCCTCAGGCACCCCGCAGTGTCGGAAGACGTGAGTGAACAAGCCCTCTACAGTCTGTAAGGCTGTAGGGAGACCGGGCAGAGGAAAGAGACGGCAGGACTTGGAGAAATGATCCACAACGACCAGGATTGTGGTGTTACCCTGTGAGGGAGGGAGATCTGTGAGAAAATCTATCGACAGGTGAGACCATGGCCGTTGTGGAACGGGTAAGGGGTGTAACTTACCTCTGGGCAGGTGCCTAGGAGCCTTACACTGGGCGCACACCGAGCCGGAGGAAACATAAATCCTCACGTCCTTGGCCAAGGTGGGCCCCAGTACTTCCCACTCAAACAGAGCACTGTACGACCAATACCTGGATGACCAGAAGAGGGTGACGTGTGAGCCCAATAGATCAATACCCTCCTTCTTCTTCACAAAAAATAAACTCGAGGAGGCGGGTGAAGTGGAGGACCGAATGTACCCCTGACGCAGGGATTCGGAGACATATGTTTCCATAGCTGCCGTCTCCGCCTGTGACAGAGGATACACGTGACTCCTGGGAAGTGCAGCGTCTACCAGGAGATTTATCACACAATCCCCCCGACGATGGGGTGGTAATTGAATCGCCTTCTTTTTGGAGAAGGTGAGAGCCAAATCGGAATATTCGGGGGGAATACCTGGAGACCTGGTCTGGACTAACCAGGCAAGCTAACCAGGGTAGGCCTAGCACCACGTGAAATGCAGGGGAGTCAATGAGGAAGAGACTGATTCTCTCCTTGTGATCCCCCTGCGTCACCATGCCCAGGGGAGCGGTGGCCTCCCTAATGGTCGACTGTCTAAGGCGTGAACTGGGAAGGGCATAGCCACTGGAACAATGGGGATCCCTAGACTATGGGTGAATTATCAGTCTATAAAATTGCCAGACGCGCCTGAATCGACGAGCACCTTATGCTGGGAATGCGGGGAAAACTCAGGAAAAGTAACATACAAACACGTGTGCAACAGAGGGCTCTGGGTGAGAATGGTGCCGGCTCACCTGAGGTGACGCCAGAGTGCCCCCTGCTGCCTCGACCCCCAGAGGAACCAAGCCGGCACCGACCGGCAGTGTGACCTCTGCGGCCACAGATGGTGCACGAGATGGAACCTCCTCCGGTCTCCCTGAGTGCAGCACGTCCCAGCTCCATGGGCATCGGAGCGGTGGTGCTGGGGGATGGAACCGACCGACCCCGCTCTGGACGTCCTCGGGTAGCCTGCAGGTTATCCAGCCGAATGGACAGGTCCATCAGCTGGTCGAAGGTCAGGGTGGTGTCCCTGCAGGCCAACTCCCGACGGACGCCCTCACGCAAACTGCAGCGATAGTGGTCGATCAGGGCCCTGTCGTTCCATCCCGCGCCGGCGGCCAGGGTCCGAAAGTCCATCGCGAACTCCTGGGCGCTCCTTGTCCCCTGCCGCAGATGGAAGAGACATTCACCCGCCACTCTACCCTCGGGCGGGTGGTCGTAGACTGCCCGGAAGCGGCGGGTGAAATCTTCGAAATGTTCCAGCGCCACATCTCCTTCTCCCCACACGGCGTTGGCCCACTCCAGGGCTTTCCTCGAGAGGCACGAGATGAGGGTGGTTACCCTCTCACGGCCCGAAGGAGCCGGGTGTACGGTTGCCAGGTATAGTTCCAGCTGCAACAGGAAACCCTGGCAGCGTGCAGCCATACCATCGTACTCCTGGGGAAGGGCGAGAAGAATCCCACTGGGATCGGGGGCAGGGGGGGGCGAGTAGTGGAGACCCCAGTTGTGCTGGTGGAGGCGCTGGAGGAACTCCCTGTCTCTCACAGCGGTCCATGGTTTGGACGATGCGGTCCATAGCGGCGGCGAGATGGTGGAGCATTGTCGCGTGCTCCCAGACGCTCTCCTCGACCCCTATACCAGGGGCACCTGCTCCTGCTGACTCCATATTCGGGTGTGGAATTCTGTAAGCGGTACGTAACTGGAAGCAGGGAAGTCAGGTGCAGGAGAGCAGAAATGGGTAACAGCCGGAGCACTTTAATGATGCCAACACAAACGGCACCCAGACACAAACAATTCCAAACACAGACATGGGGGGAACAGAGGGTTATATACACGTCAAATAAATGAGGGAATGTAAATCAGGTGTGTGGAAAAACAAGACATAATAAATAGAAAATGAAAGGTGGATCGGCGATGGCTAGAAAACCGGTGACGCCGAACGCCGCCCGAACAAGGAGAGGAACCGACTTTGGCGGTGCTTACCTACAGAACAGCAAGAGGAACTGCCCCTCCCTACCTTCAGGCTATGATCAAACCCTACTCCCCAACCAAGCACTCCATTCTGCCACCTCAAGTCTCTAGGCCCTCCCACCCCTACAGAGGGCAGCTCCCGTTCATCCCAGTCCAAGCTCTTCTCTGTCTTGGCACCCCAATGATGGAACTGTCTCATGAGGACTGCCACAGGAATGGAAGACCCAAAGTTACCTCTGCTGCAGAGGATAAGTTCATTAGAGTTACCAGCCCCAGAAATTGCAGCACAAATAAATGTGTCACAGAGTTCAAGTAACAGACACATCTCAACATCAACTATACAGAGGAGACTGCGTGAATCAGGCCTTCATGGCCAAATTGCTGCGAAGAAACCACTACTAAAGGACACCAATAAGAAGAAGAGACTTGCTTGGGTCAAGAAACATGAGTAATAGACATTAGACCGGTGGAAATCTGTCCATTGGTGTGATGAGTCCAAATTTGAAATGTTTGGTTCCAACCGCCGTGGCTTTGTGAGACGCAGAGAAGGTGAACGGATGATCTCCACATGTGTGGTTCCCACCGTGAAGCACTGAGGAGGAGGAGGTGGATGGTGCTTTGCTGGTGATTTATTTGGAATTCAAGGCACACTTAACAAGCATGGCTACCACAGCATTCTGCAACGACACGCCATCCCATCTGGTTTGCACATTTGATTTTCAACAGGACAATGACCCAAAACACACCTCCAGGCTGTGTAAGGACTATTTGATCAAGAAGGAGACTGATGGAGTGCTGCATCAGATGACCTGGCCTCTATGGATGTTGTAGAGCATGAACCTGAAGAAGCGGGTCACTATTTTGATGTTTGCAAAGAACTACAGGGTGTTGTCCAGGGTCACGCCAAGGTTTCTTTGCACTCTGGGAGGGTGACACTTTGGAGTTGTCAACTGTGATGAGAGGTCTTTGAGAGGGCAGGCCTTCCCTGGGAAGAAGAGCAGTTCCGTCTTGTCGAGGTTGAGCTTGAGGTGGTGGGCCGACATCCAAGTTGAGATATCTGCCAGTCGTCACCGGGGAAGGAGAAATTAGTTGAGCGTCATACGCATAGCAATGATAGGAGAGACCATGTGAGGATATGACAGCGCCGGGTGACTTGGTATACAGAGAGAAGAGGAGAGGGTCTAGAACCGAGCCCTGGGGGACACCAGTAGCGAGAGTAAGTGGTGCAGACACAGATTCTCTTCATGTCACCTGGTAGGATGCAATCCAAGAGTGTGCATAACATGAGATGCCCAGCCCTGAGTGGGTGGAGAGGCGGATCTGATGGTTCATGGTGTCAAAGGCAGAGGACAGATCTAGGAGGATGACTTCATAGGAGAGAGTCAGCTTTGGCAGTGCAGAGAGCCTCCGTGACGCAGAGAGCCTCCCTGACACAGAGAAGAGCAGTCTCGGTTGAGTGACCCGTCTTGAAGGTTAAGGGTCAAGAAGATTGTTCTGAGAGAGATAACAAGAGAGTTGATGAGAGACAGCACGCTCAAGTGTTTTGGAAAGAAAAGAAAGGAGGGATACCGGTCTATTGTTTTTCAGATGAGTCGAGTGTTGGTTTCTTGAGGAGGGGAGTAACTCGGGTCATTTTGAAGTCAGAGGGGACGCAGCCAGTGGTCAGGAATGAGTTGATGAGGGAAGTGAGGAATCTCCAAAGATGGTCTGGAGAAGGGAGGAGGGGATGGGGTTGAGCAGGTAGGTTGTTGGGTGGCCTAGTCTCAGGATTTCATCTGGACAGAGAGGGGAGAAAGGGGTCAAGGCGTAGGGTAGTTCTGTGTGAGTGAGACCAGTGGACTCAATAGGCTGAGTGAATGATTAGCGGATGTCGCCAACCTTTTTTTCAAAGTGGTTGACAAAGTCGTCAGCAGAGAAGGAGGGAGGGAGGGGGTGGATGATTAAGGAGGTAGGGGAACGTGGGGAAAAAAACGATGCTCGGCTGCTTTCTCCTCTAACAACTCGACAGATAGAATTAAAACACTTGTGATTATTGCATTGTTTGCTCTATAACCCATTCTTTCATACGCCACCGTGATATACAATAAGGCCATGAAAACAAACAAAAAAGTCACACAGTGGCAGAATAAATTCAACTCCACATATCTTTGTTTCATCACAAAACCGGAGAGGACATCTGTCCAGTGAAGTTCACAAAGTAAATATTGCATGTAACAAAGAGTTGAATAATATGCAGCATGGTCAAGCAAGTTCATGTTTGACAGTTTACTAAACAACCATTAGAACTGATTTAGAACCACAGAGTTACAGCAAATCTGCACAAAGACAATGAGCACTGCCTCTGCTATTCCAGCACCATTTTATCTTAAACATTTAAACATAATCAAATCAACGAGGCTATATATGCTTTGTTTAATACACTGAAAACAAAAGATACCCCCCCCCCCAAAAAAAACGATTTGGTCCAATCAATGTTGCTAAATATCACAAACTGGGACAGAGGGGCGCTGTTTCCCTCGCTCGGCTGCTTTCTCGGGTTAGATTCAGCCACTTTCGATTTGAAGGGAAGATCATAAAATCACAGAGAGGAAAGATAAATAATGTATCATTTTTATTGGTCTGGCTTCCCTTGGCATCCATAAATGCACACCACTGATAATATAGCCAGGTATGTTAATTATCTAGCTACATAGCCATGCTATTAGTATATTCATTAGCTGATTGATTTATACCTTAAACAGCATTGAGAAGTGTAACGTTAAGGTCCAGATTTTAGCCAACCAGGTTAAAGTTTTCACCCACACTTTCTCTCTCTCCCCACTCTCCCTGATTGTCAGTTTACAGCACTGAACTACAATAATCCCGAGAAAGAGGAGAACCTGTGCCAAGGTTCACAACTTAATTTAGCCAGTGTAATTTAACTAAGTCAGCCATGCACATGCTGTCCACCGTCTTTCTCTCTGGCATGTGTGTAGAGCAGACACTAGCCATTTGATTTGTCTCTAACATTACAGCTGTGCAGTTCACAAGTTGTCTTGTTTTGTCCCCAAGACCCATGTCTTCCATTCTCAGATTTACAGCAGTTGATTATCTTTACAGAAGCCTATAGTCAGTCATTCAGTACAGCCACATTTTATTGCCTTCTCTCAGTCTCTTTCTCTCGCTCTGATAGTCTTTACCATCTTAGAGCTGTCACCAACCCTATTCTCACTGCCTAGACCTGACGCTTCCTCTCTATGAGTGAGGAAATCTCCTCGAAACATGTAAGTCCTCCTAAACTAATGGTTTCCAACTGCTAGGAGTAAGCTTGATGTAGTTGCAAGGGATAAGGGACCAAATTTGAACTTTTGGACAACTCTACACTATAAGTGAATTTGTTCAAATACTAGCCTATGTCTTGTGATTTCATCAAATGGAGACACCAGACAAAGTATTTTTATGCTTAATGTTAAAACAAATGAAAATGAAAATAACCTCATAAAAGATTATATTCTCTACTGTCACCTCATATTCACCACTTGATCTCAAATCCAAAATGCTGGAGTATAAATCCCTATGGTATCCCTAAATGGTAGCTTCGTTGCCCAAACACATACTGTACTGTGTGGTGAGGAGTCGATGTTGTCGGCTTCATTTCTTGCCTGAGATGTTTTCATTCGTAATAACAGGACGTTTTCTTTTTATGCTTGATTATTTAAATTTGTTATCAGCATAATTTGTTTTTTCACCTCTCCTGAACTCTTTCCAAGGCAGATTTTACCGCCTTTGGTCCACAGACGGCAACACTTGTTTGAGGTCAGCGTCTTTGAAAAAAAACATTTTTGAGAAGAAATCAAGGATTTATTTTCCAATGACTCCCATCGTTTTTGTCCAGGTGAGATGTGTGTTGAAATTGTGAGTGGGTGGGTCTTCCCAAATTGGCTTTCTTGAGGGGAGGCATATCTTTAGTGGGTTGAAGAGGTCCATGTGGAGTGGGGCATTGTAGACATTGTAGACTTTTTCAATCATTTTGTGGGTTATTTCAAGTCTCTTGTAAGTTATTGCGAGTCTCCAGATATGTGATGTTTGCCAGGACAGGGAGGAAGGGAAATGAGGCGGATCGTAGTGTGCCAGACAGTGATGATTTTCATGGTTAAAGTTCATTGAATTGCCGTGTTGTGTTGCAGTATTAACGGCCTGTTTGCAAACAGAATGGATGATTTGGATTGGATTTTAAAAACGCAGGCTTCCTTCTTTTCACTTTTTCATAAAGCCCAGTAATGTGGGGTGAATGGAACGTTGTTGACCCTCTTTTTATATTGTGGTGCCAGCATCATGTTATGTGTATCCTAACGGTAGCTACAGCTTAAGCCCCTCTTACCTCAAGAGTAAGTAACATAACAGACCATGATGGTGGCGAGTTTCATAAACCATCATGTGTAACTTAAACTTAGCCATTCATGCACATGCTGTCTCCGGTCTCGCTCCATGTCTGGTGTTCAGACCAGACGCTACACATTTTGTTGTCCTCTCTCGGTCTCTCGCTCTCTTCCTCTCTGATAGTCTTGACCATCTCAGAGCGGTGCCAAGGCCTGCGACTCTCCTCTCCTTTAGAGCGAGTTCCTAATATTGACAACTTGAGGTTGTTATGCAGTTGCTTCTCGCCTAAGTAACATTCACAAGTTGTGTTTTTCTCCCTCCTAGTCTTGAACATCTGTGCTGTTACTTCTCCTTCCAAATGTTTGAGATGAGTTTTTTACAACTTTGCATGAAAAACAAATGTCTTTCATAACTCTTCAACAAGCTGAAAGCTTCCTTTTTAGTTAAGAAATGAATAGGAATACAGCACCAGTGTCTAACTTGACTCGGAGGGCACGTTTAGACTTAGATGGGCAACTTGGGACACATTAGGGATGAACATAGAATTTCCACCTCCAGAAATTAGTCTATTAGTCTTGGGAAAATGATTTGTTTAAATAATTGTTTACATATTTTTAACAGATTAATGATCAGGTATGCTATTAGCAATGAGCATTATTACCTTTAGCCCAACTAATGCAGCAAAGTATATTATATGTATAAATAAATAGGCTGAAGCATGGGGTTGCCTATCTGTAATTACCCTATTAGACTTATCGATAACACTTTACTTGACACAGTGTCATAACCATGTCATAACATGGTCGTAACACTGTCATGACCCATATATTTACACCTGTCGTGACATATATTGTGCTATTTTATGGCTGGTTATGACACCTACATAAGATTGTCAAAAAAAACACATTTATTCAAATGAGTTTTTTCCTTTCCAAGAAGTTTCCTTTCATGTGAAAGTTTGTTTCTTAAACCCTTTGTTGTTGTAATGAATTCTTTTACAGTCATGTTTTTTCCCCATCATATTGTAAACAACTTATGGTAAATACACGTTAAGCATTATGACCATCATAATCATATTAGCCAGATGGGCATGTACTGTACGTGATAGGCCTTTATATCAGTCATCAGTCAAAAAGAGGGTGTCTTGTCCTGCTCCTGAAATCTGCTCCTGCATTCATCCCAGTCATCAGCAACAGAACATTGGGTTAGGTGCATGTCTAACATGAATGTGTGCACAATTACAATGATAATTTAATATGGTCAATTAAAAATATATAAATAGATGTCACAACAGGTCTAAATATGTCATGACAGTGTTATAACCTGTTATAAAAGTTGGCCAAGTTATGTCAGCTGTTATGACATATACAAGAGTATGTGGACACCTCTTCAAATGAGTGGATTTGGCTATTTCAGCCACACCCGCTGCTGACAGGTATATGAAAATCAAGCACACAGCCATGCAATCTCCAGAGACAAACAGTGGCAGTAGAATGGCCTTACTGAAGAGCTCAGTGACTTTCAACGTGGCACCGTCATAGGATGCCAACTTTCCAACAAGTCAGTTTGTCAAATTTCTGCCCTGCTAAAGCCAGTCAACTGTAAGTGCTGTTATTGTGAGGTGGAAATGGCTAGGAGCAACGGCTCAGCCACAAAGTGGTAGGCCACAGAAGCTCACAGAACGGGACCGACGAGTGCTGAAACGCTTAAAAATCATCTGTCCTCAGTTGCAACACTCACTACTTAAGTTCCAAACTGCTTCTTGAAGCAACATCAGCAGAAGAACTGTACGTTGGGCGCTTCATGAAATGGCTTTCCATGGCCGAGCAGCCACACACAAGCCTAAGATCACCATGTGCAATGCCAAGTGTTGGCTGGAGTGGTGTAAAGCTCACCGCCATTGGACTCTGGAGCAGTGGAAACGCATTTCTGGAGTGATGAATCATGCTTTACCATCTGGCAGTCCGACTGACAAATCTGGGTTTGGCGGATGCCATGAGAACCTGCCCCAATACGCAATGCTAAATGTAAAGTTTGGTGGAGGAGGAATAATGGTCTGGGGCTGTTTTTCATGGTTCGGGCTAGGCCCCTTAGTTCCAGTGAAGGGAAATCTTAACGCTACAGCATATTATGACATACTAGATATGATTCCGTGCTTCCAACTTTGTGACAACAGTTTGGGGAAGGCCCTTTCGTGTATCAGCATGACAATGCCCCTGTGCGCAAGGCGAGGTCCATACAGAAATGACTTAGAAGAACTTGACTGGCCTGCACAGAGCCCTGACCTCAACTCCATCGAACACCTTTGGGATGAATTGGAAAGCCGAGTGCGAGCCAGGCCTAATCAACCAACATCAGTGCCCCACCTCACTAATGCTCTTGTGGCTGAATGGAAGCAAGTCCCTGCAGCAACATTCCAACATTATTTTTATATATATATATATATATATATATATATATATATATATATATATATATATATATATATATATATATATATATATATATATATATATATATATTTTTTCACCTTTATTTAACCAGGTAGGCCAGTTGAGAAGAAGTTCTCATTTACAACTGCGACCTGACCAAGATAAAGCAAAGCAATGCGACAAAAACAACAAAACATAGTTACACATAAACAAACGTACAGTCAATAACACAATAGAAAAATCTATGTACAGTGTGTGCAAATGTAGAAGAGTAGGGAGGTAAGGCAATAAATAGGACTTAGGAGGTGAAATAATTACACTTTAGCATCAACACTGGAGTGATAGATGTGCAGAAGATGATGTGCAAGTAGAGATACTGTGGTGCAAAAGAGCAAGAGGGTAAGTAATAATATGGGGATGAGGTAGTTGGGTGTGCCATTTACAGATTGGCTGTGTACAGGTGCAGTGATTGGTAAGATGCTCTGACAGCTGATGCTTAAAGTTAGAGAGGGAGATATAAGTCTCCAGCTTCAGTGATTTTTGCAATTTGTTCCAGTCATTGGCAGCAGAGAACTGGAAGGAGAGGCAGCCAAAGGAAGTGTTGGCTTTGGGGATGACCAGTGAAATATACTTGCTGGAGCGTGTGCTATGGGTGGGTGTTGCTATGGTGACCAGTGAGCTGAGATAAGGCGGGGCTTTACCTAGCAAAGACTTATAGATAACCTGGAGCCAGTGGGTTTGGCGACAAATATGTAGTCAGGGCCAGCCAACGAGAGCATACAGGTCGCAGTGGTGGGTAGTATATGGGACTTCTGGTGACAAAACGGATGGCACTGTGATAGACTGCATCCAGTTTGCTGAGTAGAGTGTTGGAGGCTATTTTGTAAATGGCATTGCCAAAGTCAAGGATCGGTAGGATAGTCAGTTTTACGAGGGTATGTTTGCTAGCATGAGTGAAGGAGGCTTTGTTGCGAAATAGGAAGCCGATTCTAGATTTAATTTTGGAATGGTGATGCTTAATGTGAGTCTGGAAGGAGAGTTTAGTCTAACCAGACACCTAGGTATTTGTAGTTGTCCACATATTCTAAGTCAGAACCGTGCAGAGTAGGGATGCTAGTCGGGCGGGAGGGTGCGGGCAGCAATCGGTTGAAGAGCCTGCACTTAGTTTTACTAGCATTTAAAAGCAGTTGGAGGCCACGGAAGGAGTGTTGTGTGGCGTTGAAGCTCGTTTGGAGGTTTGTTAGCAGTGTCCAGAGAAGAGAACAGAACAAACAGAACATTGTTTTTGAGGATCGCCTGCTGAAGTTGTTCGAGAGATGTTCAGTTTGCAACGGAACATGCAACATAGAGAATACCAGCAAGGGGACCCTCAGCATCACACAGACATGCCTTCGCTGTGAGCATTCCTATAAAAGGTGATGATTAATTCAAAACACCCATATGCGACCCCCCCCCCCCAAAAAAAAAACTGAATAATAATTATGATTGTGTAGATGTTCCAAACATGCTCATCAGTGGCTTGTATGCAGCTTGTATGCCTGAAGATGCTAAACTTGTGTATGTTCATTAACGGTCAATTACCATGAGACCGGCAGTCTTTTGCGTGACAATATCCGGCTAACATTTCATGAACGCCACATCCCTAATCTGACGTGAAATAGAAAGGTGAATGCAGCGATCTGGTTGGTTCCACCACGCTAATCATTATAACCATTGATCATGTAATTAGTGCTCTGTGTGTGTGTGTGTTTGACCGACCAGTATCTTTGATGAGGGGCCAGAAGTTGACCTACGCTGTCATGCCCATCAAATGGGGCGCTGGCAAAGACCTTACCTCCAGCCTCACCTCTTGCCTGCTCACCAAAGGTCATCGATGCGGAGACCAGAATTAGGTAAGTTAAGTCTGGCCTGTTCAAACTTCAACATAGTATATGTTTGTCAGATATCACCTATCCTAACTGCCATTGGTAATAAATCAGTGACCGTATGCGTTCACAGATTCATCTATGGATCCAGCACACGGAGGCTTGTAAAATGATGTGATGGAGTCATGACCGACAGACAGGCTGGATACTGAGGTCTCTGAATGGAGAGAGACCTGGCTCTCAACACATCCACAATTTGGGACTGAAGGTGATAACTAATAATATATTACAACAGAAATGTCCAGCATTTGCAACACCCTTTTCATTCCATGTGTCACTGATGAACTCTGCCTCAACCTTGTCTGTTTCTAAAGACGGAGAGGGATGTAGATGCTTTTGCCAGTCGCTCCTTGGTCGTTCGATGGGGAGACCATAATTGGGTAGGTTTTGTCTGACCTGTTCAAACTTCAACATAGGTAATATCTGACACACAGGTATTATCCTAACTGCCATTGGTCATAGAACAGTGACTGTGTGTGCATGTGTTCACACAAACAAGTATGTAGCCAGCACATGGAGACTTGTGGAGATCAAGTCATGAAGTCCAGACGTGTTTGATATGGATGTCACATCTGAGTGCTGCAGCAGGTGCTTTGCGCCTCTTGACCAATCAGATTCAAGGAAATTGCAAGTCATGCAGGATGGACACAAAGCTCAAGGCGCGACCTTCTCTGTCCTCTGGTATGTATTTAGCACACATGATAACACATCACTCCTGACAGACAAAAGCAAAAACTCTTACATAAAAGTAGCAGCCTCTACATCAGCAATCTGACATGCTGCATTGCAGAGGTTCCCAAACTTTTTTTTACTCAGGAAGGGGGTTCCAGCATTGGGGAACACACCTTCAAAAACTCAGTGCCTCTTTGCTTGATATCATGGGAAAAATCAGAAGATATCAGCCAAGATGTCAGAAACAAAATTGGAGACCTCCACAAGTCTGGTTCATCCTTGGGAGCAATTTCCAAACACCTGAAGGTACCACGTTCATCTGTACAAACAATAGTACGCGAGCATAAACACCATGGGACAACGCAACCGTCGTACCGCTCAGGAAGGAGACGCGTACTGTGAAAATAAATCCCAGAGCAACAGCAAAAGGACCTTGTGAAGATGCTGGAGGAAACAGGTACAAAAGTATCTAAATTCACAGTAAAACGAGTCCTATATTGACATAACCTGAAAGGCCGCTCAGCATGGATGAAGCCACTAATCCAAAACTACGGTTTGCAACTGCACATGGGGACAAAGATCGTACTTTTTGGAGAAATGTCCTCTGGTTTGATGAAACAACAATAGAGCTGTTTGGCCATAATGACCATCATAATGTTCGGAGGAAAAAGGGGGATGCTGGCAAGATGAAGAACACCATCCCAACCGTGAAGCACGGGGGTGGCAGCATCATGTTGTAGCGGTGCTTTGTTACAGGAGGGACTGGCACACCTTACAAAATATAAGGCATCATGAGGAAGGAAAATTATGTGGATATATTGAAGCAACATCTCAAGACATCAGTCAGGAAGTTAATGCTTGGTCGCAAATGGGTCTTCCAAATGGACAATGACCCCAAGCATACTTCCAAAGTTGTGGCAAAATGGCGTAAGGACAACAAAGTCAAGGTATTCGAGTGACCATCACAAAGCCTTGACCTCAATCCTATAGAACATTTGTGGGCAGAACTGAAAAAGTGTGTGCGAGCAAGGAGGCCTACAAACCTGATTCAGTTACACCAGCTCTGTCAGAAGGAATGGCCAAAATTCACCCAACTTATTGTGGGAAGCTTGTGGAAGGCTACCTGAGACGTTTGACCCAAGTTTCAATTGTTTAAGGCAATGCTACCAAATACTAATTGAGTGTATGTAAACTTCTGACCCACTAGGAATGTGATGAAAGAAATAAAAGCTGAAATAAACAATTCTCTCTACTATTATTGTGACATTTCACATTCTTAAAATAAAGTGGTGATCCTAACTGACCTAAGACATGGAATTTTTACTAGGATTAAATGTCAGAAATTGTGAATAACTGAGTTTAATGTATTTGGTAAGGTGTATGTAAACTTCCAACTTCAACTGTACAACTCCCTACTACATCGCACAGTTCAGGCTGGATCTGATTTACCTTTAGAGAAACTGTGCTATGTGCGCATTGAGCTCACAGAAAGAAAGAAACTCAGCAAAAAAATAAACATCCTCACTGTCAACTGTATTTATTTTCAGCAAACTTAACGTGTAAATATTTGTATGAACATAACAAGATCCAACAACTGAGACATAAACTGAACAAGTTCCACAGACATGTGACTAACAGAAATGGAATGATGCGTCCCTGAACAAAGGGGGGGGGGGGGGGGGGGGTCAAAATCAGTATTTGGTAAGCCACCAGTTGTATTAGGTCATGCAGTACATCTCCTCCTCATGGACGGCACCAGATTTGCCAGTTCTTGCTGTGAGATGTTACTCCACTCTTCCACCAAGGCACCTGCAAGTTCCCAGACATTTCTGTGGGGCATGGTCCTAGCCCTCACCCTCCGATCCAACAGGTCCCAAACATGCTCAATTGGATTGAGATCTGGGCTCTTTGCTGGCCATGGCAGAACACTGACATTCCTGTCTTGCAGGAAATTACACACAGAATGAGCAGTATAGCTGGTGGCATTGTCATGCTGGAGGGTCATGTCAGGATGAGCCTGCAGGAAGGGTACCACATGAGGGAGGAGGATGTCTTCCCTGTAACGCACAGCGTTGAGATTGCCTGCAATGACAACGAGCTCAGTCCGATGATGCTGTGACACACCGCCCCAGACCATGACGGACCCTCCACATCCAAATCGATCCTGCTCCAGACTACAGGCCTCGGTGTAACGCTCATTCCTTCGACAATAAACACAAATCCGACCATCACCCCTGGCGAGACAAAACCGCGACTCGTCAGTGAAGATAACTTTTTGCCAGTCCTGTCTGGTCCAGCGACAGTTGATTTGTGCCCATAGGCGACGTTGTTGTCGGTGATGTCTGATGAGGACCTGCCTTACAACAGGCCTACAAGCCATCAGTCCAGCCTCTCTCAGACTATTGCGGACAGTCTGAGCACTGATGGAGGGATTGTGCGTTTAGGATGTAACTCGAGCAGTTGTTGTTGCCATCCTGTACCTGTCCCGTAGGTGTGATGTTCGGATGTACCGATCCTGTGCAGGTGTTGTTACACGTGGTCTGCTACTGTGAGTGCGATCAGCTGTCCGTCCTGTCTCCCTGTAGCACTGTCTTAGGCGTCTCACAGTACGGACATTGCAATTTATTGCCCTGGTCACATCTGCAGTCCATGCCTCCTTGCAGCATGCCTAAGGCAGATGAGCAGGGACCTTGGGCATCTTTCTTTTGGTGTTTTTCAGTCAGTAGAAAGGGCTCTTTAGTGTCCTAAGTTTTCATAACTGTGACCTTAATTGCCTACCGTCTGTAAGCTGTTAGTGTGGTGTTGGAGGGCCAGTAGGAGGCACTCTTTCCTCTGGTCTAAAAAACTTTCCAAATGCCCCAGGGCAGTGATTGGGGACACTGCCCTGTGTAGGGTGCCGTCTTTCGGATGGGACGTTAAACGGGTGTCCTGACTCTCTGAGGTAATTAACGATCCAATGGCACTTATCGTAAGAGTAGGGGTGTTAACCCCGGTGTTCTGGCTAAATTCCCAATCTGGCCCTCAAACCATCACGGTCACCTAATAATCCCCAGTTTACAATTGGCTCATTCACCCCCCCACCTCTCCCCTGTAACTATTCCCCAGGTCGTTGCTGCAAATGAGAACGTGTTCTCAGTCAATTTACCTGGTAAAATAACGGAAAAATAAAACAAGTGTCTTAACGACCGTTCCACAGGTGCATGTTCATTAATTGTTTGTGTTTTATTGAACAAGCATGTTTCCGGAAACCGTGTTTAAACCCTTTACAATGAAGATCTGTGAAGTTATTTGGAATTTTACTAATCATCTTTGAAAGACAGGGTCCTGACAGGGTCCTGAAAAAGGAACATTTCTTTTTTTTGCTGAGTTTATATCCTAAATGGAATTCAAAATCATTTAACCGATGTCGGTCAATTAGTTGTTTAAAACAGAAAAATCACCAGTATTTTGGTTAAATCGCTGAGCACTACTCTATGGTAGTGACAAGAGGAAAACTGAAGCACTACCCAATTTCGAAATTGCACCTTGTGCATTCTACCACTACAACTTTCAAGAGTAAATTGAAAGCCAGACGGAGTTCCTTAAAAAAAATAAGAACAAATTATGCCGACCCCACAGTTTGGAACCACTGCTGTATTGCATGGAAACTTGACTATTTTTCAGTCTGATCAACTGTAGGGTACCAACAACAGCAGCTGCATAGTCCAGCCTACTATGCGCCGTGTCCCTCCGACCAGGGTAAATTATTTATATTTAAATTTGGGCTGACTAGGCTACATAAACCTTTTCAACCCCAAATGATTAACTGGAATGAATAAACCCAATATCTGACATAGACTGTGAGTACATTTTTAATTCGGCACAACAGTTGCATAGGGCAAGAGTGGACTACACGATGCAAACAAGCAGAAAGCAAGCTCAGCCCTGTGAGTTTTATTGACCAATCATGTTGCTTCTCTATGTCTGTTTATAGAATCCCTAGTCCTTCTTTTAAACATAATTCATATGAACAAGTACAGGGTTGCTGCAGTTTGACAGAGTTTTCATCCTCCCCAAGGTAAGGAGTTTTTCCAGGAGGTTAAAAAAATAAATAATTGACCACCTGATTAGAAAAACTCTGGTCCCATCATGGCCCATTTTAAATATTTTTACAACAAATTCATCATGTCATACCTTATAAGGTCCGGAGTTTTTCCTGGTTACTAGATCAGGAAAAACTACAGGCCCAGGAATTTTCTTTCCGCTACATCTCTCTGGGACCTGTGGTGCCACTTCTGGTCCTAATTAATAAAAAATAAATCAAGAAATCTGTAATAAATGTTGACGTTTTTGCCCATCTTAGTCAAATTTGACATCTGACTAAGATGTTTGATGCAGTATTTCTCAAGTGAAATAATGTGCATGAAAACAAGTATTCTCTCGTTGAATAACAACAGACAGGTCATTGAATAATCCTGTCCATAGTTCCAACTCCTACTAGCAGTAGTACTATTGACCAATCACAGACGAAGGGCGTAGACTTTGGCTACCAAACATCGACTTACCTCAAGAAAAAAATTTGCGCGAACACTTGTAAATAAACCTTCTGAACCCCAAAATGACTGGGAAGCATGGAACAGGCTGTAATGGCCAAATTCTGTTTGCCTTTTTTGTTAAACACATAAATAAATATTGAAATTAAAACAGCCATGTGTATAAACACAATGGTTTCATGTGAGTGGCCCTGGAAATGTTTACAGAGGCAAAGATAATAAACACATATGCCAGTGAAAAAGCCATATTACAACCAATAATTAACAAAAATATAAAACGCAACATGAAACAATTTTTACGACTTTACTGAGTTACAGTTCATATAATATAATACAATTATATAATTAAATAATATATATAATTAAATCAATTCATTAGGCCCTAATCTTTTCACATGGTACTGGGCTGGGGCACAGTCATGGGTGGGCATAGCTCACCCACTTGGGAGACTGGCACACCCACTGGGGAGCAAGGCCCAGCCAATAATAATTTGTTTTTCCCCATAAAAGGGCTTTATTACAGACAGAAATACTCCTCAGCACCCCCCCACCACCTCATGAGCTTAAATAAAAGGTCCCAGAAATTTTCCATACGAACAAAAACGTTATTTCTCTCAAATGATGTGCACAAATTTGTTTACATCCCTAATAGTAGGCATTTCTCCTTTTCCAAGATATACCACACCTGTCAGGTGAATGGATTATCAAGAAGCTGATTAAACAGTATGATCATTACACAGGTGCACCTTGTGCGAGGACAAAAAAAGGACACTCTAAAATATGCAGTTTTGTCACACAACACAATGTGTCAAGTTTGAGGGAGCGTGCAATTGGCATGGTGACTGCAGGAATGTTCACCAGAGCTGTTGCCAGAAAATGTAATGTTCATTTC
This sequence comes from Oncorhynchus mykiss, assembly GCF_057628025.1. Taxonomy (NCBI): domain Eukaryota; kingdom Metazoa; phylum Chordata; class Actinopteri; order Salmoniformes; family Salmonidae; genus Oncorhynchus; species Oncorhynchus mykiss. Next base: position 36,468,735 of record NC_143042.1, read on the forward strand.
TATAACATAAGCCACCTCCAATGTTGTTTTAGAGAATTAGGCAGTACATCCAACTGGCCTTACAACCGCAGACCATGTGTAACCACACCAGCCCAGGACTTCCACATCATTCTGATTGGCTGGGCCTGGCTCCCAAGTTGTTGTTTTTTACCAGGTAAGTTAACTGAGAACACATTCTCATATACAGCAACAACCTGGGGAATAGTTACAGGGAAGAGGAGGGGGATGAATGAGCCATTTGTAAGCAGCGGATGATTAGGCGACCATGATGTGATGAGGGACATCTTGGGAATTTAGCCAGGACACCAGGGTTAACACCCCTACTCTTACAATAAGTGCCATGGGATCTTTAGTGACCTCAGAGAGTCAGGACACCAGTTTAATGTCCCATCCGAAAGACAGCACCCTACACAGGGCAGTGTCATTGCCCTGGGGCATTGGGCTATTTTTTGGACCAGAGGCAAGAGTGCCTCCTACTGGCCCTCCAACACCACTTCCAGCATCTGGTCTCCCATCCAGGGACTGACCAGGACCAACCCTGCTTAGCTTCAGAAGCAAGCCAGCAGTGGGATGCAGGGTGGTATGCTGCTGGCAGTGGGTGAGCCTATGCCCTCCCAGGCCCACCCATGGCTACGCCCCTGCCTAGTCATGTGAAATCCATAAATTAGGGCCTAATTCATTTATTTATTTCCTTATTTGAACTGTAACTCGGTAAAATCGTTGAAATTGTTGCATGTTGCGTTTATATTTTTGTTCAGTGTAGTAATTTGAAATAAGGTTGACTCACAACTTTTGCTTGGAGGGATGATTGCAGAACAGAACTACAGAGGACAAAGAAATGACTCTGCTTAATCTATAGATTCATCCTTTCTGTGACTGCCTCTCGACGACGAAGCGAGCAAGCTTCTTCACCCAGCCAGAGTGAGAGTTCAGGCAGATCTTCTCTCCACTCACCAGACCAGCACTGGAAAACAAGACACAGTCACTGTGGCTGTACAGACAGCTCCAAGACACATCCACTGTTTATACAGACACTTCAAGACACATCCACTGTTACAGACAGGGGTATGTCAGCTCATCATTACTCTCCAGATTATATTACAGATGCTTTGTCAGGCTCATTTGCATCAAATGTCAGACTTTTTGGAAATGAGGTGAATCCATTTCTTTGGAAGTTGGAGTAATATTTTGGGATGTTCACACTGTTTTCACTCTAAAAACAGACAGGAGATTGGGGTCATTGAGTTTGATACACGTGCGAGTAACTTCATGGGAAATGTGTTCCACGCTTCTGTCTGGAGGAATTGCAAACAAATGAAGCCCCTACTCCCTATGAACGTGGGTAGACCTGAGGGGATTGGATAGGTGAAAGCAATATGGCAACATTTCACCTGGCCAATCAGAGGTCCAGATGGATATACCACCATATTGTTTACACCCGTCCAGTCCTCTCCGATCTCCACAATTGCCTAGAGGGGCTAGCAGCCGGTCTCAAATCAATACCTAACCCTCACCCTTGGCCCCAACCCTTGGATTCTGCAGATCTGTCAGATCTAAGCAATGTGGTGGAAGCTCCACCACTGCACTACTTATACCTACCCAGACCCGACAGATCTGCAAACATCAAGGGGTTAGGGCCAAGAGGGAGGCGTAGGGAGCTACAAGAGTTGCCTCGTTAATGCGCTCTCTCTCTCACAAGAACGAGATTTCTATAATCTCACTCCCTTTCTCTGCTCTGATAGACATCTCTCCAGTGTTGCACGGCGTCATTTATTTCCTTATAGAATCATAGGGTTCTAGAGGAGCTGCAGCACCCTGGATACATTTAACTCAATGTGGGGGGGGGGGGGGGGGGGGGGGGGGGAATGAGAGTTAGACTACTGCTGTCTGTTCGGAAATTAATGTAATAATTCAGAATAGTGTAACACACCTGTAAGGCCACCGAAACTCGCACATTGTTTGTTGACTAGCGTAAACAGTTTAGGACACTGATCTCCCACGGTATAATCAAGTTGATAGTGCACCCCAGCAATGACCAGCCGCAAGCAACGCCTTCCCAAAAACTCTTCCTCAGCATGCCTCCCGCATCCTCACATTCAGCAACTCATTTGCATAACATTGTGTGATAGGCTGAGAGACTTTTAAATGTGTAAAACATTATACCATGAGAAAGCCTATAATTTTGCCCCAGAGGTTCAATATCTTATTTTATTATTGCGTAGCAGTAGAGTGTATCCCAAAAACAAGGCATAGCTTACAGTTGGGAATACACTGCAAATACAGTGGGGAGAACAAGTATTTGATAACCTGCAAAATCGGCAGTGTTTCCTACTTACAAAGAATGTAGAGGTCTGTCATTTTTATCATAGGTACACTTCAACTGTGAGAGACAGGATCTAAAACAAAAATCCAGAAAATCACATGGTATGATTTTTATGTAATTCATTTGCATTTTATTGTATGACATAAGTATTTGATCACCTACCAACCAGTAAGAATTCCGGCTCTCACAGACCTGTTAGTTTTTCTTTAAGAAGCCCTCCTGTTCTCCACTCATTACCTGTATTAACTGCACCTGTTTGAACTTGTTACCTGTATAAAAGACACCTGTCCACACACTCAGTCAAACAGACTCCAACCTCTCCAAAATGGCCAAGACCAGAGAGCTGTGTAAGGACATCAGGGTTAAATTGTAGACCTGCACAAGGCTGGGATGGGCTATAGGACAATAGGCAAGCAGCTTGGTGAGAAGGCAACAACTGTTGGCGCAGTTATTAGAAAATGGAAGAAGTTCAAGATGATGGTCAATCACCCTCGGTCTGGGGCTCCATGCAAGATCTCACCTTGTGGGGCATCAATGATCATGAGGAAGGTGAGGGATCAGCCCAGAACTACACGGCAGGACCTGGTCAATGACCTGAAGAGAGCTGGGACCACAGTCTCAAAGAAAACCATTAGTAACACACTACGCCGTCATGGATTAAAATCCTGCAGCGTACACAAGGTCCCCCTGCTCAAGCCAGCGCATGTCTAGGCCCGTCTGAAGTTTGCCAATGACCATCTGGATGATCCAGAGGAGGAATGGGAGAAGGTCATGTGGTCTAATTAGACAAAAATAGAGCTTTTTGGTCTAAACTCCACTCACCGTGTTTGGAGGAAGAAGAAGGATGAGTACAACCCCAAGAACACCATCCCAACTGTGAAGCATGGAGGTGGAAACATCATTCTATGGGGATGCTTTTCTGCAAAGTGGACAGGACAAGATCGCGAGATCTTGGCCAACAACCTCCTTCCCTCAGTAAGAGCATTGAAGATGGGTCGTGGCTGGGTCTTCCAGCATGACAACGACCCGAAACACACAGCCAGGGCAACTAAGGAGTGGCTCCATAAGAAGCATCTCAAGATCCTGGAGTGGCCTAGCCAGTTTCCAGACCTGAACCCAATAGAAAATATTTTGAGGGAGCTGTGTTGGACTAGTAACCGACAGCCCCGAAACCTGAAGGATCTGGAGAAGGTCTGTATGGAGGAGTGAGCCAAAATCCTTGCTGCAGTGTGTGCAAACCTGGTCAAGAACTACAGAAAACGTATGAACTCTAATTGCAAACAAAGGTTTCTGTACCAAATATTAAGTACTGCTTTTCTGATGTGTCAAATACTTATGTCATACAACAAAATGCTAATTAATTACTTAATCATACAATGTGATTTTCTGGACTTTTGTTTTAGATTCCGTCTCTCACAGTTGAAGTGTACCCATGATAAAAATTACAGACCTCTACATGCTTTGTAAGTAGGAAAACCTGCTAAATCGGCAGTGTATCAAATACTTGTTCTCCCCACTGTATGTCAATGAACAAACAGCAGGCAGACAAAAACAGCCCTTTAACAATATTTCAAATACAATCTCGGGAAAACACAGATTGAAAAGCAATTGGCTCTTGTTGAAATAGAGAACATTCTAAAATCGGGCTGCTGTCGGCTACCAAAATATTTGATCAAGTTCCAAATATTGTTTTACAAAGTAAAACCAGAGAGAAAAAGAGCCTTTGAGCTGTGCATCGTTGGGTGAGTCAGTGAAACTGGATATCACTTCTAGGACTATAATTTACTCCTCATATTGTACAATGTGTGTCTCCACACACCTAGGTCTAGGCTATTGATGGATTCAAGACAATGTCGGTTTATCTACCTCAGATCCTCAGTTTGTCAGTTTCAAAGATGCCTGTCATTTCGATAATTTGCGTGGTACTATGGTGCTTTCAGGACAACTGGGAACTCTGGGGAAATCATTACGTCAGAACGTTTGAGCTCTAAAAAGAGGCTTGAGTTCCAGTCTTGGAATTCCGAGTTGGATGACCGTTCAAAATGAATTTGCCCAGTCGGTTTTAGTATTTTTTCGGAGTTCCCAATTGTCTAAAATGCACTGGTAAGAAGTAGGAGATTTCAGAATTCCGAGTTCCCAGTTGTTTTGAACGCAGCATTAAAGATTATGCCAAGGTCTTCAGTCATTCAGTCAGGGCGGCAGGGTAGCCTAGTGGTTAGAGTGTTGGACTAGTAACCGAAAGGTTGACAAGGTACAAATCTGAGCTGACAAGGTACAAATCTGTCGTTTTAAATGTTAAAGGATGTAGAATTGCATAAAATGCATTCATAAAAAGACAAATATTTTCCCGGACCCTAGGCCACATTTTCCCCATGTGTGCAATTTCTGTAATGCCTCTACTCTACTGCTCTATGCAAATGTGATGATATGCATGCAATGTTTTATTATAAAGGTCATTTAATTTTTCTCATCCGGTACCTCCGAGCTCCCCAGGTTACCCCCCTCTTGTGCTCACTTTTTGTTCTGGCACCTCCCGATACACAAATGAAGCACTGCTTTCCAGGCTTTATAAGATCTGGCATGTGTCCCCAATGTTGTCAGGCAGAAATTTGACCGTAGAGTCACTCACATGACCTCTCTGGTCTTGCAGTGTGGCCCTCTGGGAAGGATCTCGACGCTCTGTCTGGACTCCAGCTGATTGCACAGGCATTGTCTGTTGTAATCCCTCCCGATTGGGTGCACACCAAGAACAATTAATCAATCTTTTAGTTCATACAATCCAAAGAGATTTTGTTAAAATATGTTTTCATTATTTTGTTTTGTGTATTGGATAGAAACAGAGTCCAGTATTGCAACACAAAAGTGTTTGCTCTCTACAGTTCCTCATTCACATAAACACACACACACTCACACACAGACAGTTGGAGAGACATCTAAGAAGCTGGCCCAATAAAAGTTAACTTTAAGGTCCAGTGTTTACTGATGATATTCAGTTGTAAACTGTCAAATGTTCTGTACTTTTGTACTTTTCTTAAACAACAGCTGTAGACTAACAGTGAAATGGTTACTTACAGGCCTTTTCCAACAATCCAGAGTTAAAGATAGAACAAAACAGAAATAGTGACACGAGGAATAAATCACAGTGAATAATGAGTTGATGTGCAGGGGTACGAGGTAATTGAGGTAGCTAGCTATATGTACATATTGGTAGGTATAAAGTGACTATGCAAAGGGATAATTGACAGTAGCCACAGTGAGTGAATGTGTGTGGCGTCAGTACACCTGTGCGCGTGTTGTGTGGGCATATGTTGTGTGTGTTGGGGTGTCAGTATGAGTGGGTGGGTAGAGTCCAGTGTGTGTATAGAGTCAGTGAGAGGGAGTTAGTGCAGAAATGGGTCAATACAGGTAGTACGGGAAGCCATTTCATTAGCTACTTAGCAAGTCTTGTTCAGCAGTCTTATGACTTGGGGGTAGAACCGGTAGAGGTTGTTGACTTGAAAAATTGAGGATCATGGGAGACCCACGTTATAGGCGAGTAAACGCACGGAGACGACAAAGTGCGTTTCGAAAATCGCCAAAGACTAATTATTTTAACCTAAAGCATTTAATAAAGACATTTATGGGGAATGGGAATGAGAGGGCTACTTACACTGTGTTGGAAAGGGATCACAGCAGTGAATGAATGAGGGTATGAGGCATGAGTTGAGGTGTTCAGAGGCTTGAGTTCAGTGCAGGGCAGGATTTGACTGGGAAGACAAAAAACAATAACACAACACACTACGCAGTTAAGACAAAAGAGCTAAGAATGAGTTAGTCCAAGCAAGGAGTAAAATCATTCATGTGTAACAATGGGATTGTGTATGTGATTGACTCGACATACAGGAATGAGAGAAAATGTAGAGGTGTACTCACAGTGCTTGGAGGGGAAGCATTCAATGTGCCAGTGGAAGAGCGGGCACATGAGACATGGCTTCAGTTCATGTCAGGAGAAAGTTGACAAAGGAAGTGGAGTTGAGTAGTCATCACCTTGTAAATATAAATAGACGATTACATTCCATTACAGCTGCGCCATCGTAGGTTTGGACAACGAGTTTGTCTATAACTTAAACTCAGACATCTCAAAATGCATAAAGTCAAACAAAGACTGCGCATCTCACCCACTTGACACATCAAAGTATCTCAAGAAACGTCCCTGAATAAAGCCCTGATCATCCACATACCTGACGACAACTGCAAGCAGACTGGTGGCACAGTAGGTCCCAGAGCGGTGAGGCAATTTTTACACCCTGGGGCTTGGAGTTTTTCCTTATATGTTAACCTAACTAGGAAAAAGGTATGACAGTGATTAATCAGTCGTAAAAAGGTTTTATATGGGCTATGATTGGACCAGATTTTCCTAATCAGATCACATGATTTTTCCTCCTGAAAAAAAACTCCTGAAAAAAAAAATCCTGGCCCTGGGGGGCCCTGAAAACCCTGTCAAACTGCATCTACCTTATACTTGTTCCTATACATTATATTTAAACTAGATTTGGAGGGTGATTTCCTCTACCCAGACACATAGACAACAACTGATAGACAATAACTGATAGACAATAGAACTCACAGGGCTGAGCTAGCTTTATGCATGTTTACATCATGCAGGCCTATGCAGCTGTAGGCCTTACAAAACATTTACTCACATCTGTCGCCACTATTATGTTGATTCATTAATTCCAGTTAATCATTATGGATTAAAAACGTATATGCAGCCTAGCCAGCCCAATTTTGAATATAAACTCAATTTGAGCACATTCACGTTTTTTCCTGACACACAAACGGACTATAAATACATAACGTTACCAATGAGTTGACCCTGACCAGATTGGACGGTGGGCATAGGCTGTATGCAGCTAGCCTACAGTTGATGAGACTGAAAAATAATCAAGTTTTCATCCCATACAGCATGTCAGATTTCTAATGTTTAGGTGTAGTTTAGGCTGCTGCAACATTTATATCATGCGTTTTTGAGTGTCTGTTCCAGGTGAGTATGTGTTATCATCTTTGCTAAATAAATACCAGAGGAAAGTGGAAAGCCTACTTGAGCACACGCGAAAGAATGCGCAGCGTCAATCTCTTTAATATTTTAATGGATGATGTGCTGGAATCATTCGGAATTGTTTTCGACATCGCAAAAAAAAGAGTTGAAAGCTCGATAAGTTCAGCAAGTAAAGCATAGTAACGTGCAATTACCTCTGCAAGCTCCTTGTAGTTGCCCATGCACAAAAACGCAGGCAAGGCGTGCAGTACAGACGGCTTGATGAAAGGCTCCCTGTTAACAATCTATACTTTTGATCAGCTGGTATTTTAACTCGCACCTTTTCCGTGTACCCCAGAGAATGAAAGGGGTTCTTCGACAAAAAGTCCACAACATTTTCAGCAGCGTTGCCTATTATACCATTCTGGCGCATAAAACTGCACACTCGCGCTGGTACAGTTGGTAGCTAGCCATTTAAATTGACAATATATTTAAATTTGCTAAAACCAAGAATTTGTTATACCTCCTCAGTATCCTGTAATTTGAAAAAACTCATTTGAATTTAATACAATCCCAAAAATGCTTCAGGATCACTTTTCACTCTTAAAACAATGTCACCAAGCTTCTCAACACATAGAAACCCCATAACGCTCAGTGGCACAATCCCAATACAACTCAATAGGTTAGTTCTCTGATGCTAATTCTATGATTGGATGGACAATATGTCAGTTCTTCCTGCTAAAGATTTAATTGGTTGGAGGACGTACTTCAGAGTGGTCATAATTACCATGTACACTACTGTTTGGGGTCACTTAGAAATGCCCTTGTTTTTGAAAGAAAAACTATTTTTTGTCCATTAAAATAACATCAAATTGATCAGAAATACAGTGTCGACATTGTTAATGTTGTAAATGCCTATTGTAGCTGGAAACAGCAGTTTTTTTATGGAAAATTGACATAGGCGTACAGAGGCCCATTATCAGCAACCATCACTCCTGTGTTCCAATGGCACGTTGTGTTAGCTAATCCAAGTTTATAATTTTAAAAGGATAATTGATCATTAGAAAACCATTTTGCAATTATGTTAGTACAGCTGAAAACTGTTTCTCATTAAAGAAGCAATAAAACTGTCCTCCTTTAGACTGGTTGAGTATCTGGAGCATCAGCATTTGTGGGTTCGATTACAGGCTCAAAATGGCCAAAAACAAAGCACTTTCTTCTGAAACTTGTCAGTCTATTCTTGTTCTGAGATATGAAGGCTATTCCATGCGAGAACTTGCCAAGAAACTGAACAGAACAGTGCAAACTGTCTCTAACCAGAATAGAAAGTGGAGTGGGAGGCCCCAGTGCACAACTGAGCAAGATGACAAGTACATTAGAGTGTCTAGTTTGAGAAACAAACGCCTCACAAGTCCTCAACTGTCAGCTTCATTAAATAGTACCCGTAAAACACCAGTCTCAACATCAACAGTGAAGAGGCGAGTTCCTCTGTTCAGTGTCTGTGTTCTTTTGCTCATCTTAATCTTTTATTTTTATTGGCTGGTCTGAGATATAGCTTTTTCTTTGCAATTCTGCTTAGATGGCATGTCTGTCTTCAAATAAATCCAGAGTGAGTGCAAGAGACAGTGAGAGTGAGAGACAGCAAGAGAGTGTGAGTCAGCGGGAGAGCGTGAGAAAGTGGTTTTGGGTTGACATGAAACAGCCTGCATTGAATTCCAAGCTCAAGCAGACAGATGGGCAGCTCTTCTTCTATTTGCTAAACCACTTGATTAGCAAAAAGACCGCCACACGCTCATCCCACAACAGAATCATCCTTAGAGACCATTAGAGACCTACAGTAAAGCTGTCCTCCACGGGGTTGCATGTAAACGTATATCACCATGAACACCGCAAGCATAACCATCATTCTGCTCACACTTCTGTCCATCTTCTCAACAACTGAAGGTAAATAATCATTCATTCATCACTTAATATTGTATAATTAATTATGTCTTTTATTATTTTACTGCATTTGTAAGCTGGGTACTTTCATTTGAAGTTTTAGCAACTAATCAACATTCCAGTAGTGTTGGCGACTCTTTACATGACAGTGTTCTTATTACTGGGTTATTATCCATGTTTATACAAATGAATAACTAATGTAACTACTACTCATTGTTATACTGTGTTTACAGCAGCAACCCTTACCCTAACTCTAGCCCTAACCCGTAACCATAGATATGCAAGAAAAACACTGAAATTGAACCAAGAGATTTAAGACAAAGCCATTGTGCTTTCCACCCTACTTCTCTATAGGGATAAAGCAACCACGGGTTCTACGCTGCCTTTGCCCCAAAGTGCAGGCTGGTCTTATTCCGTTCAGTGATTTGAAGAGTGTGTGGCACCTCTCTCCTCGCCCACACTGTTCAAAGACTGAAGTCATGTGAGTGTATCCCTCCCTCTAATGATAAATCAACATAACTGAGCATTTATAATCAGTAACCGGTATGATTATTAATACATTTTGACAATGATCTTCTCCTCAGAATAAGTAAAAATGTTGTTGTCCCTCAAATGATAAATCGACACCTTGATAGTTTATCATCAGGTTAATTGTTTTGAGAGTGATCTTCAGACTAAGTGTTAAAAACATGAAAAGTAACTTATGATTTAAATAAAGTTCAAGAATTTGCTCAAAGGGTACTGGTGCACATTTTGAAGTGAATTAAAAGGGATAGTTTGTAATTCCTGACCTTGAAAGTAGTCTATGGATCATCTATGAACTATGCCTTTAATTATTTTCAGTGTCACACTCAAAAGGGGAGGTCAACTCTGCCTGGACCCAAAGAAACGTTTGGTGAAGATTCTGGTGGAGAGATCAACCAAAAGGTAATAACAATCCTTAACTGAATAACATAGTCCATGGCAGTGCATTGCTGCCATTGTCTTGTATTAGTGAAATCATAGTCTGGTCATACCCAAATCTAACTGCCAGTAGCGCAGGACCTGAAGCAAGGATATGCATTTTCTTGATACCATTTGAAAGGAAACACTTTGAAGTTTGTGGAAATGCAAAATGAATGTAGGAGAAAGTAGCACATTAGATTTGGTTAAAAAGATAACAAAGAAAAACATGTTTTTTTTTGTACCATCATCAATTTAGATGTTGGCCACTAGATTGCAGCAGTGTATGTGCAAAGTTTTAGACAGATCCAATGAACCATTGTATATCTGTTCAAAATGTTGTATCAAGACTGCCCAAACGTGCCTAATTGGTTTATTAATACATTTTCAAGTTCATAATTATGCACTCCCCTCAAATCAATAGCATGGTATTCTTTCACTGTAATAGCTACGGTAAATTGGACAGTGCAGTTAGATTAACAAGAATTTAAGCTTTCTGCCCATATCAGATGTCTACGTCGTGGGAATCTTTTTTGTTACTTACAACCTCATGCCAATCACATTAGTCTATGTTAGGGGGGGGGGGAACACCGATCCCATAGAGGTTTTTAAAAAAGCAATGTCCTTGGCTAGTTTGACTTGTTTGTCTTCTATTTTGCAGAATGCAGGAAAGCAAACGTTCTAAAGAGGTTGGAAGCGTCACTCCTGCCCTGTTACACTTGTCAACCAAATGATGGACGTGATTCAACTGGACTGCCTTCCCAGTGACCAATTCTGAAGCACCCACTAGAATACTATGAATCCGATTGGGATATTGCACTGGGAAATAATTATCTTGAGTGGAAGGGTAAATTGTGGCATTGTGTGCCCATTTTCTCTATCCACGCACGACTTCATTGCCGTCTCATATATCACACCCAAATATATCATCTTATATGAATTATATGTCCCTTCACTGTTTTGGTATGTTTATTACATATAATTTTTTTTACTACTACTTATATGTTAATTATATCTTCACCTGTGAAAAACACAGGTAGGGTCAGAAGGAGGAGTCCTTAAGAAGAGAGCTGCATATAGGTAACTGAAAATAGTCCTTTATAACAGGACTTAAAGACAGTGTCTGTCTATTGATGCTTTCATTTTCTAACTTGTCCAAGCAGGCAAATAAAAACAACATATTCATATCTGCTGACTGTCTCTGTATAACGTTCCACTTTCAGTCAAGCTTTTGGTTTCCAGACAAAAAAAAAGCTCTATAGCAAAGACAATGGCAGAGATGTTGGCAAACTAATGTCGTTCCCTATGTCCCACAATTTCTTATATAGCGCACTACTTTTGAACAGAGCCCTATGGGCCCTTGTCAAACATAGTGCTCTATATAGAGAACAGGGTTCCATTTGGGATGCAGCCAGTGTGTTTTGATGCCTTGGCCTGTGATGACAATGTCTCACACAGTGCCTGCAGAAGCTGCAGCATGTGACTTACTGTTGAAGGTTATTACTAAAGACAACATGGACAAGTCATTGCATCTTCTTTTGTACCCTGGCCAAAACCCTCATTTACCAAAACACAGAGGTCTTGGTATGGTGCCAATACTTTAAGAAAAAGACTAATTGTGAGAACATGGAAATAGAATGAGCCCGGATTATTTGCATTAGTTTTGTGGGAAGCACATGCAGAGAACAACATTTGGAGCCAGTTTCTTAGACACAGATACATCAAGCCTAGTCCTGGACTAAAAGTATTTTTAAATTGAGATTCTCCATTAATTTGAGCATGCTTTTTTAGCCCCGAGCTAAGTTTAGACTGAATCTGTGTCTGGGAAACCAGCCCTGTGTGACAAATGACAGCAGTTTTAAGACGAATAGGTTCAACTTTTGTTCATATATTTTTTTCTTAGAGTATTTCTGAGTTTAATGTCTTAGTAGAATACATACAGTGGGGAGAACAAGTCATGTATGGCAAGATCTTGGCCAACAACCTCCTTCCCTCAGTAAGAGCATTGAAAATGGGTTGTGGCTGGGTCTTCCAGCATGACAACGACCCGAAACACACAGCCAGGGCAACTAAAGAGTGGCTCTGTAAGAAGCATCTCAAGGTCCTGGAGTGGCCTAGCCAGTCTCCAGACCTGAACCCAATAGAAAATCTTTGGAGGGAGCTGAAAGTCCATATTGCCCAGCGATAGCCCCGAAACCTGAAGGATCTGGAGAAGGTCTGTATGGAGGAGTGGGCCAAAATCCCTGCTGCAGTGTGTGCAAACCTGGTCAAGAACTACAGGAAACGTATGAACTCTGTAATTGCAAACAAAGGTTTCTGTACCAAATATTAAGTACTGCTCTTCTGATGTGTCAAATACTTATGTCATGCAATAAAATGATAATTAATTACTTAAAAATCATACAATGTGATTTTCTGGATTTTGTTTAGATTCTGTCTCTCACAGTTGAAGTGTACCTATAATAAAAATTACAGACCTCTACATGCTTTTTAAGTTGGAAAACCTGCAAAATCGGCAGTGTATCAAATACTTGTTCTCCCCACTGTATCTTCACATCAGTTTATGTGATCAGACACACAGTATTTACCTTGTGTATGACTCCCTAAGTTGTTTAGGTGTCCTGTGTTTTTCTGCATCTTTTATAGGCTTACACTGCTAAGTGTCTCCAACCCTAGATGGCCCCTGCTCTTTTCCAGACCTCTCTGCCTTGCAGGCACACGAGACAGACCAGCTCATGACTACCTTTTGGTAAACATGGTGTGAACACACACACACAAACACACACTTGCGGTAGGGACATTCCTGAAGAAATCTCCATCTGTTATTGTTGAGGGAGCTACAGCAGATGCCTTTAGAAACCATCACATCATCACCCGCCTGCCCATCAGCACTAGACAGGTTAACATTTTATTTAATTCTATTTCTTTAACTTTGATATAACCCCAGGAAGTCCCATCAAGGTTACAAGGCCTCTTTACCACCTCTTTATCATGAAGCTGTGTCTCCTGCTGGCTCTAGTGGGCAACTACTATATATTCTTTGCCAACGGTTAGACCCAAATATAGAAACATTCTATATAGAAATGTTATTTAGAACAAGTATGCCTCTCTGACATGTGGAATAAGGAATCACCTTTGCTCTATTTGTGACATTTCTACAAAACCCACAATGTTTTCCTAACTGTGTTGGTCAGCATTTGTTTCTATCTTCATCAACATTATTGTATAGTTTTGTTTATGTACTATAATGTGTAGAGCGAGATGGCGTTAATGGCTTCTATGCTCATCATAGTTAAACAAGTTAACATGTAGAGGATCATCCTATGTATATACACAATAATACAGTCTGTCTAATACCAAGTCTGGAACTAACAGGACCCGGAATAGCTTCTACCAGTGGATGCTCCTCAGACGAGGAAGGGGAGGACCATCCTCCTCAGTGAAATTTCATAAAAGTAAAAATAGTGAAACATTTAAAAAGTTATCCTTTTTAGATAAAACAATATTAAATATATTCATATGTCACCAAATAATTGATTAAATAAAAAATAGGATATGTTGCAATGAAGGTCTACAGTAACTTCAACAGCACTGTCTGGGGTAGCACCTTGGTGCAGCCAGAGGACAGCAAGCTTCCATCCTACTCTGGCAACATTGACTTCAATACAATACCTAGGAGGCTCGTAGGTCTCACCCCTTCCATAGACATACATGGTAATTATGACCACTTCCGGAGGACGTCCTCCAACCAATCAAAGCTTTTGCAGGAAGAACTGACATGCTGTCCATCCAATCATCTGATTAGGATCAGAGAATTAACCTATTGATTTGTATTGGAATTGTGCCACAGAGCGCAATGGGGATTCTATCTGTTGAGAAGCTTGGTGACATCATTGGATAGGGATTAAGAGTGAAAATTGATAGTTCAGCATTTTGTGGATATTATTCAATTCAAATGAGTTTTTTCAAATGACACGAGTCTGAGGAGGAATATTATAAATTGTTTTCTTACTTTAAGAACTTCATTTTTGCGTCCAGTAAAGGCAATTTATTTCAATTTGCCTTGCTAACTTAAATGGCTAGCTAGCTACTGTACCAGCGCAATTGTGCAGTTTTCTGCGCCAGAATGGTAGATTGGCCAATGCCGCTGAAAATGTTGGTTCCTTGTGGACTTTTTGTCGAAGAACTCTGGGGTACACGGAAAAAGTGTGAATTAAAAGCGAGGGTCGACCTCTGGCTGAGATCAGTTTCATGAAGAAGAACGAAAAGGTGAGGGTGTTCAATACCACCTGATCAAAAGTATAGATTGTTAAAACCTCTTACACGGAACCCAAAACGGCTGCGCGCGTTCGCTATCCTATCGTGCAGAAATGTATGTTGATCGCGTGTTGTGTAGACCAAGCGCGGTCACGACATGTAGGTTAAAATATCAAAACAAAATCGAAACCAATGACATTAATTTGGGAACAGGTCGAAAAGTATTAAACATGTATGGCAATTTATATAGTTAGCTTGCACTTGCTAGCTAATTTGTCCTGGGATATAAACATTGAGTTGTTATTTTACCTGAAATGCGCAAGGTCCTCTACTCCGCCAATTAATCCACACATAAAATGGTCAACAGAATCGTTTCTAGTCATCTCTCTTACTTCCAGGCTTTTTCATCTTTGAATTTATATAGTGATCGGCATCTATACTTTCATAGTATTACCACGACAACCGGCAAAACATTTAATCTTTCAATCACCCAAGTGGGTATAACCAATGAGGAGATGGCACGTGGGTACCTGCTTCTATAAACCAATGAGGAGATGGGAGAGGCAGGACTTGCAGCGCAATCTGCGTCAGAAATAGGAATGATTTCTACTTGAGCCCTTTGCAACGCAGACTCTCGTTGGCGCGCGCGAGCAGTGTGGGTGCAATAATTGAACAACATGGATTTCTAAATTTATTTTGCAACGCACGCGACGTGGCTGGTCTGGTCAGCATGTTAGGGATCGCGGACTGCTAGCGGTCCACCTGCGACAACATCTGATGAAATTGCAGAGCGCCAAAATCGAAATAAGAAAATCGAAGTATTAAACATTCATGAACATACAAGTGTCTTGCATTATTTAAAAGCTTAACTTCTTGTTAATCCAACCGCGTTGTCAGATTTCAAAAAGGCTTCACCACGAAAGCATACCATGCGATTATCTGGAGGACAGCGCCCCACATCAAAATACTTTTTCAACCAGCACCGGCTTCACAAAAATCACAAATAGTGATAAAATCACTTACCTTTTGATGATCTTCCTCTGTTTGCAATCCCAAGAGTCCCAGCTACACAACAAATGTTTGTTTTGTTCGATAAAGTCCTTCTTTATATCCAAAAAAGTCAGTTTAGTTGGCATCATTGATTTCAGCAATCCACTCCTTCAACATGCATACAAAGGAATCCAAAAAGCTACCGGTAAACTTCGTCCAAACAAGTCAAACAATGTTTCTAATCAATCCTCAGGTACCCTAATATGTAAATAAACGATAATATTTCAGATGGAAAGAACGGTGTTCAATAGAAAAGGAAACTAACGAAGAGTGTGCCCTCATTTACACGCTCCAAAAGTCTACCTGTACAGATGAGAACACCTTGGATAAACTACAACTACTTGTTCAAGAAACAAGCCTGAAACCCTTTCTAAAGACTGTTGACACCTAGTGAAAGCCATAGGAACTGCAACCTGGGTCCAATTTATTTGTATATCCCATAGGCTAGCATTGAAAAGGCCTGTGACCTCAAAATAAAACATTTTTCCTTGGGTTTTCGCCTGCCATATTAGTTCCGTTATACTCACAGACATTATTTAATCAGGTTTTAGAAACTTCAGAGTGTTTTTTATCCAATTATATGCATCTATTAGCTTCTGGGCCTGAGTAACAGGCAGTTTACTTTGGGAACGTCAGTCATCCGGAAATTTGGGATACTGCCCCCCTAGCCTTAAGAAGGAAGCCTTTCATCAAGCCGCCTGTATTGCTCGTCTTGCCTGCGTTTTTGGGCATGCAATAATTTGCATTTAGAGGATACGACGAGATATAAAGTTCCGCCGACAAGGGCAACTATAAGGAGCTTGCAGAGGTAATTGCACGTTACGATGCTTTACTTGCTGAACTTATCGAACTTTCGACTCTTTTTTGGGATGTCGAAAACAATTCCGAATGATTCCAGCACATCATCCATTAAAAGATTAAAGAGAGTGACGCAGCGCATTCTTTTGCGTGTGCTCAAGTAGGCTTTCCACTTTCCTCTGGTATTTATTTAGCAAAGATGATAACACAATGACTCCGGACAGACAAAGCAAAAACTCATGATATAAATGTTGCAGCAGCCTAAACTACACCTAAACATTAGAAATCTGACATGCTGTATGGGATGAAAACGAGATTATTTTTCAGTCTCATCAACTGTAGGCTAGCTGCATACAGCCTATGCGCACTGTCCATCTGGTCAGGGTCAACTCATTGGTAACGTTATGTATTTATAGTCCGTTTGTGTGTCAGGAAAAAACGTGAATGTGCTCAAATTGAGTTTATATTCCAAATTGGGCTGGCTAGGCTGCATATACGTTTTTAATCCATAATGATTAACTGGAATTAATGAATCAACATAATAGTGACGACAGATGTGAGTAAATGTTTTGTAAGGCCTACAGCTGCATAGGCCTGCATGATGTAAACATGCATAAAGCTAGCTCAGCCCTGTGAGTTCTATTGTCTATGTGAGGGTGTTGGCAGTTTACAGTTTACTCAAAAATGAAGAAGAATATTCCAACATGGAAAACACAAATATCCAAAGCACAAGAACACAAACCCACATGACAAACAATAAAGCACAAAACAGAGAGGGAAGCCAGAGGGTTAAATAAGGAACATAATTATTGTAATAGAAATCAGGTGTGTATAATGAAGACAAAACCAAACGAAAAGGAAACATGGATCGGTAGCGACTAGAAAGCCGGTGACGTCGACCACCGAACGCTGCCCGAACTTCGTCAGAAGTCATAATAGTACCGCCCCCCCCCCCCCCTTGGAGGACGAGGAGCAGGGCGATCCAGATGGAGGCGGTGAAATTCCTGCAGTAATGATGGATCTAGGATGTCCTCCACCGGCACCCAACATCTCTCCTCCGGACCGTAACCCTCCCACTCCACGAGGTACTGAAGGCTTCTTGCCCTGAGTCCATAATGGCTTGCACAGTATACGCCGGGGCCCCCTCGATGTCCAGAGGGGGCGGAGGAACCTCCCGCACCTCAGCCTGCTGGAGCGGACCAGCCACCACCGGCCTGAGGAGAGACACATGGAACGAGGGGTTAATCAGGGAGAAGTTGTAATCTAAGTTGTAATCTATAACAAACAAAGTCCTCAGGACTTTAAAATGGCCCCACAAACCGCGGACCCAGCTTCCAGCAGGGCAGGCGAAGGGGCAGGTTTCGGGTCGAGAGCCAGACCCCGTCATGCACCGGGCCTCACTAGGGTGGCGGTCGGCACTCGCCTTCTGCCGCCTGATGGCCCGTTGTAGACGCACGTGGGCAGCGTCCCATGTCGCCTCCAAGTGCCGAAACCATTCATCCACCGCAGGAGCCTCGATCTGGCTCTGATGCCACGGTGCCAGGACCGGCTGATAACCTAACACACACTAGAAAGGGGATAGGTTAGTGGAAGAGTAGCTAAGGGAGTTTGACCATCTCCGCCCAGGGGATGAAAACCGACCACTCCCCCGGCCGGTCCTGGCAATAGGACCGCAGAAACCTACCCACATCCTGGTTGACTCTCTCCACCTGCCCGTTACTCGGGGTGAAAACCTGATGTGAGGCTGACCAAGACCCCAGGCGTTCCATAAACGCCCTCCATACTTTAGACGTGAATTGGGGACCACGATCAGAAACTATATCCCCAGGCACCCCGTAGTGCCGGAATACATGGGTGAACAGGGCCTCCGCAGTCTGTAGAGCCGTAGGGAGACCGGGCAAAGAAAGAAGGCGGCAGGACTTAGAAAACCGATCCACAACGACCAGGCTCGTGGTATTACCCCTCGACGGGGGTCAAAATCCACCGATAGGTGTGACACGGTCGTTGTGGAACAGGAAGAGGCAGTAATTTCCCTCTGGGCAGGTGTCTAGGTGCCTTGCACTGTGCCCACACCGAGCAGGAGGAAACATAAACCCTCACGTCCTTAGCTAAAGTGGGCCACCAGTACTTCCCAGCAAGACAGCGCACTGTCCGACCGATGCCAGGATGACCTGAGAAGGGTGACGTATGGGCCCTACAGATCAAACGATCACGGACATCAAACGGAACGTACAGACTCCCAACTGGACACTGTGGGGCAGTGGGGTCCTTACGTGACGCCCGCTCGATGTCCGCTTCCACCTCCCATACCACGGTGCCACCAGGCAAGAAGCTGGAATTATGGGAGTGGGATCCGCGGACCTCTCCTCCGTGTCATACATCCGGGACAGTGCGTCTGCCTTAACGTTCTGGGAACCTGGTCTGTAGGATAGAGTGAAAACAAAGCGGGTGAAAAACATGGCCCACCTCGCCTAGCGAGGATTCAGTCTCCTAGCTGCCCGAATGTACTCCAGATTGCAGTGGTCAGTCCAAATGAAAAAAGGGTGTCTAGCCCCCTCAAGCCAAGCAGGTTAAGGATGGCGTCCCTGCAGGCTAGCTCCCTACGACCGTCCTCGTGTAAACTACACCTGTAGTGGTCGATCAGGGCCCGCTCATTCCATTCCACGCAGGCGGCCAGAGTTCTAAAGTCCAGAGCGAACTCTTGAGAGCTCCTCATCCCCTCCGCTCTCCTGGTTGGTAGGTGATCAAATACTTATGTCATGCAATAAAATGCTAATGAATTACTTAAAAATCATACAATGTCATTTTCTGGATTTTTGTTTTAGATTCCGTCTCTCACAGTTGAAGTGTACCTATGATAAATATTACAGACCTCTACATGCTTTGTAAGTAGGAAAACCTGCAAAATCGTCAGTGTATCAAATACTTGTTCTCCCCACCGTATAAGGAAAAACTCCAGGCCCCAGTGGATAAAAATTGCCCCACTGTTCTGGGACCTATGGTGCCACCAGTCTGCTTGCAGTTATCGTCAGGTATGTGGATGATCAGGGCTTTATTCAGGGACGTTTCTTGAGATACTTTGATGTGTCAAGTGGGCGAGATGCGCAGTCTGTGTTTGACTTTATGAATTCTGAGATGTCTGAGTTTAAGTTATAGACAAACTCGTTGTCCAAATCTACGATGGCGCAGCTATAATGGAATGTACTGTATCTCCAATTTGTATTTACAGCTAAGTTTTTGTCTTCCCGGTCAAATCCTGTCCTGGTCAAGGCTCTGAACATCTCAGCTCATGCCTCATACCCTCATTCATTCACTGCTGTGATCCCTTTCCAACACAGTGTAAGTAGCCCTCTCATTCCCATTCCCCATAACATGGTACTATAAATGTCTTTCTTAAATGCTTTAGGTTAAAATAATTAGTCTTTGAAACACACTTTCTCTGTGGGTTACGTGCCTATACTGTGGGTCTCCCATCCTGTTTCATGTCACCAGCTTCCACTGATTACAGTATATACACTGAGTATACAAAACATTAAGAACATCCACTCTTTTCATTAAATAGACTGACCAGGCAAATCCAGGTGAAAGATGTGATCCATTATTGATGTCCACTTAAATCCACTTCAGTGAGTGTAGGTGAAGGGGAGGAGACTGGTTAAAGAAGGATTTTTAAGCATTTAGACATTTGAGTATGTGCCATTCAGAGGGTGAATGGGCAACAAAAGATTCAAGTGCTTTTGAACACACGGTATGGTAGTAAGTGCCAGGCGCACCGGTTTGTGTCAAGAACTGCAAAGCTGTCGGATTTTTCCACACACAACAGTTTCCGGCGTGTATCAAGAACAGTCAACCACCCAAAGGTCACCCAGCCAACTTGACACAACTGTGAGGAGCATTGGAGTCAACATGTGCTAATATTTCCGTGGAACACTTTCCACACCTTGTGGAGTCCAAGCCCTGACAAATTGAGGCTGTTCAGGGGGGTTCCTGATGTTTGGTATACTCACTGTAATAGTGTTGCCCTCACTGTTGTATTGTCAGAGATGAGGACTTGTGTTGTTTAAATTGTAGGTTTTCCCAAATCCTGCAAGTATTTCCTGAACAATTGGGGTCTGTTGTCCGTCACCAAACTGTTAGAAGATGGCATAGCATATACACCCCCCTTCATATTTATTTGGACAGTAAAGCTACATATTTTCATTTGGCTCTATACTCCAGAATTTGGGATTTGAGATCAAATCACATTTTATTATGTCACATGCGCCGAATACAACAGTTGTAGACTTTACAGTGAAATGTTTACTTACTGGAGCGTTCCCAAAAATGCATAGTTGAAAAGTAAGACAAATATTTGCTAAGTAAAAAAGGACATAGTAACACAAAAACAATAATGATGCTATATACAAGGAGTACTGGTACTGAGTCCATGCTTCAAATGTTTCATATGAGGTCACTTTTTATTTAAGGGCATTTCATATCTGTTTTACCATTTAGAAATGTATCTTCCCTCATTTGAAGGCGTGATAAGTACTGTATTTGGAGAAATTCACTTAGTGTATTTAAGTTTTTGGGGGCGGCAGGTAGCCTAATGGTTAGAGCATTGGGCCAGTAACCAAAAGTTTGCTGGATCGAATCCCCGAGCTGACAAAGTAAAAATCTGTCATTCTGCCTCTGAACAAGGCAGTTCCCCGGTAGGCAGTCATTGTAAATTCAAATGTGTTCTTAACTGCCTTGCAAATTTAAAAAAATGTTCTTAAAAGTTTCATATTTGCTCCCATATTCCTAGCACAAAAATTACTACATCAAGCTTGTTTTTTTAAACATTTCTATTTTATTTCACCTTTATTTAAACAGGTAGGCAGGCTAGTTGAGAACAAGTTCTCATTGACAACTGCGAACTGGCCAAGATAAAGCAAAGCAGTTCGACACATACAACAACACAGAGTTGCACATGGAATAAACAAAACATACAGTCAATAATACAGTAGAAAAAGTATATATACAGTGTGTGCAATTGAGGTAGGATAAGGGAGGTAAGGCAATAAAATAAATACAATATGAGGATGAGGTAGTTGGACGGGCTATTTACAGATGGGCTATGTACAGGTGCAGTGATCTATGAGCTGCTCTGACAGCTGGTGCTTAAAGCTAGTGAGGGAGATATGAGTCTCCAGCTTCAGTGATTTTTGCAGTTCGTTCCAGTTATTGGCAGCAGAGAACTGTAAGGAAAGGCGGCCAAAGGAAGAATTGGCTTTGGGGGTGACCAGTGAGATATACCTGCTGGAGCGTGTGCTACGGGTGGGCGCTGCTATGGTGACCAGTGAGCTGAGATAAGGCAGGGCTTTACCTAGCAGAGACTTGTAGATGACCTGGAGCCAGTGGGTTTGGCAACAAGTATGAAGCGAGGGCCAGCCAACGAGAGTGTACAGGTTGCAGTGGTGGATAGTATATGGGGCTTTGGTGACAAAACGGATGGCACTGTGATAAACTGCATCCAATTTGTTGAGTAGAGTGTTGGAGGCTATTTTGTAAATGGCATCGCAGAAGTTGAGGATCGCTAGGATGGTCAGTTTTACGAGGGTGTTGAATGAGTGAAGGATGTTTTGTTACAAAATAGGAAGCTGATTCTAGATTTAATTTTGGATTGGAGATGTTTAATGTGAGTCTGGAAGGATAGTTTACAGTCTAACCAGACACCTAGATATTTGTAGTTGTCCACATATTCTAAGTCAGAACCGTCCAGAGTAGTGATGCTGGACAGGCGGGCTGGTGCGGGCCGCGATCGGTTGATGAGCGGTTGTATGCTATTGAAGCTCGTCTGGAGGTTAGTTAACACAGTGTCCAAAGAGGAGCCAGAGGTATACAGAAGGATTTCATCTGCGTAGAGGTGGATTAGAGAATCACCAGCAGCAAGAACGACATGATTGATGTATACAGAGAAGAGAGTCGGCCCGAGAATTGAACCCTGTGTCACCCCCATAGAGACTGCCAGAGGTCCGGATAATATGCCCACCGATTTGACACACTGAACTCCATCAGGGAAGTAGTTGGTGAACCAGGCGAGGCAATCATTTGAGAAACCAAGGCTGTTGAGTCTGCCGATAAGAATGTGGTGATTGACAGAGTCGAAATCCTTGGCCAGGTCGATGAATACGGCTGCACAGTAATGTCTCTTTTCGATGGCGGTTATGATATCGTTTAGGACCTTGAGCGTGGCTGAGGTGCACCCATGACCACCTCTGAAACCAGATTGCATAGCGGAGAAGGTACGGTGGGATTCGAAATGGTCGGTAATCTGTTTGCTAACTTGGCTTTCGAAGACCTTAGAAAGGCAGGGTATGATAGATATAGGTCTGTAGCAGTTTGGGTCTAGAATGTCTCCCTCTTTGAAGAGGGGACTCAACAAACTTGTGACTCAACAAACATGGATACATTTGCAGTTTGTTTTGGTTGTGTTTCAGATTATGTTGTGCCCAATGAAAATGAATGGTAAATAATGTTTTGTGTCATTTTAGAGTCACTTATCTTAAGTAAGATAATATGTTTCTGAACACTCCTACATTAATGTGGATGCTACAGTGATTCAACATAGCCTTGCGGCATCACCGTCCATTTCCATTTTTTCCCAAGAAACATAAATGAGAACCAGTCCTGTGACTCTTCAGCCACAGGGATGCTATAGAAAGCATTACTGAAAAACTAGCATGTACAGCATTGTTTACTATTCTAAGGTCTTGCACAAAATGATAATCACCAGATGGTTTCCTAAAAGGTAAATTGATGTGTTACAAGGTGAATTCGGGCAGGGAACCATTGCGCCTCTTTCAACTAACGTGCTATGAATGGGAATGATACCCCTTTCGGCTCCTTTGCTAAGAGGGTACTGAGCTTTGTAAGGTCTGTGGGTGCTTTTCGGAATTACCATAACCTTTCATGCGTCCAATATTGGTCTTTGATTTAGCCCACAGTTCTTCAGGTATATATTTTAGCCAATCAATGTGTGAATTATCTTGTAATACCACAGGCATGGTTTCAACGGGAATTGGTTATTCTTTTGGTGTTGTTTCATTTTCCTTCAACTGTCTTTCCCCATGGGTGTTATTTGTTTCCCATGCAATAAAATGTGTAGTTACAGCTGTCTTCAGATCTTGTCTCAGGCCTGTCACCAGAGCATGGCACAATAGGCTGCTGCATGAGTCTTGGTCAAGTGTCAGGCCTTAGTGTTGGAGGACGACCCTGTTTGGTGGAATGGATTTTCTGCCCATGTGCATTTGGGGAAAGCAGCATTTACAGCTGTAAAAACTGCATCCAGCTTTTCACCACGATCAGCAACTGGTACATTGCGGTCCCAAATATATTTATAGTCCTTCCATTTAAATTTCAAGCACCAGCGTATTTCAGAGTATTTCAGAGTATTTCAGAGTATTTCTTCAATTTCTCTGGTGGTGGGGTTGTACATGGAGATTTCTTTGACATCTTCCTCAAACTTCACAGCATCCTTTGCTGGGTCAATGACATCGCCCACTATTGCTTTTATTTCGTCAACATCCACGGTTTCTCCATTTCCAGCATCGCACCTACATTATGGTTGGGTTAGCGAATTATTGGAAACATTCCCTCAAGCTTCTGCTTATCATCTCTTCCTTCGTTGGTGTCCTCGCTGCTGCTCCTTTTATCTTCATCTTGGCTACTTCCCTGACGTCATTCTTCCTGCTTGCACTCCTGAATTTGCTTGTTTCTCTACTGCCTTCTCTTCACTTACATTTCTCCAGTTCATTTCTTAGCTCTTCTAGCTCCTCTCCTTCACTCTCCCTCTCGTTTGCTCTGGCCCTTTTTTTTGCTGGTAGCTTTCTATCTTTAGCTCCAGCACCTTCTGCAGCTCCTCCAACAGCTCCTTATGCTACAGCTCCTCCACCTGGCACAGTCCCAGCCCCAACTGTGTTCTGAGAGGGTGGGAGGCCACCATCTCCGTCTGCTGGTGGAGGATTTGGCAGCGGCGGATACAAGGGGGTCTTCATGATATCCTCTTACAGCTTTATCCTTTGCCTTTTCTGCTTCTCTCACTTTCTGAAATCGTCCCACTTCACTTGAACTTTGTGTTTTCTTTCAAGTTGGCCTCTCGCAGATACCAGTCTTTCTGTACCCTGTTTCCCATCAACAGGGAAATGTCCATTCTGTTCAGCCTTCTGTTTGGTTCAGTATCCCCCCTAACAGTTTTTTTGCCATTACACTACACGGTCCTTTTGGTTCCCAGCACGGATCCTCCATCCTACTCTTACTATTTCCCTTTCCCGTACTAAATCCGTTTGTTAAACTCTTAAAAATAAATAATCTTAACACGTCATTACACAACTCTCACACTGGGGCTAAACCCCTGTTCAGTTAATTAGTCAAGCAGACAGTACTCTCATCCACATTCACTTAGTACTATTCCCAAACACACTCAGTAATCTCCCTTATTACTTGTCGTTACCTCCTATGCATGCATATGTATCTTCTGCGGTTCCTCTATATTCTCCATAGTCGCCATAGTCTCTACAGTATCTATACTCTCTACAGTATCTATAGTCTCGCTTATCTATAGTTGCTCAGTGTCTGTAGTCTATGTAGTCAATAGTCTACAGCAGGTATTCCCAAACTGGGGCTATGCGCAATTCTGTCAGGGGTGCGCCAAATAAAAATGTGATTCACAATTACAGTGGGGCAAAAAAGTATTGTCAGCCACTAATTGTGCAAGTTCTCCCACTTAAAAAGATGAGAGAGGCTTGTAATTTTCATCATAGGTACACTTCAGCTGTGACAGACAAAATTAGATTTTTTTTTACAGAAAATCACATTGTAGGATTTTTTATGAATTTATTTGCAAATTATGGTGAAAAATAAGTATTTGGTCAATAACAAAAGTTTCTCAATAATTAGTTATATACAGTGCCTTGCGAAAGTATTCGGCCCCCTTGAACTTTGCGACCTTTTGCCACATTTCAGGCTTCAAACAAAGATAAAAAACTGTATTTTTTGTGAAGAATCAACAACAAGTGGGACACAATCATGAAGTGGAACGACATTTATTGGATATTTCAAACCTTTTTAACAAATCAAAAACTGAAAAATTGTGCGTGCAAAATTATTCAGCCCCCTTAAGTTAATACTTTGTAGCGCCACCTTTTGCTGCGATTACAGCTGTAAGTCGCTTGGGGTATGTCTCTATCAGTTTTGCACATCGAGAGACTGAAATTTTTTCCCATTCCTCCTTGCAAAACAGCTCGAGCTCAGTGAGGTTGGATGGAGAGCATTTGTGAACATCAGTTTTCAGTTCTTTCCACAGATTCTCGATTGGATTCAGGTCTGGACTTTGACTTGGCCATTCTAACACCTGAATATGTTTATTTTTGAACCATTCCATTGTAGATTTTGCTTTATGTTTTGGATCATTGTCTTGTTGGAAGACAAATCTCCGTCCCAGTCTCAGGTCTTTTGCAGACTCCATCAGGTTTTCTTCCAGAATGGTCCTGTATTTGGCTCCATCCATCTTCCCATCAATTTTAACCATCTTCCCTGTCCCTGCTGAAGAAAAGCAGGCCCAAACCATGATGCTGCCACCACCATGTTTGACAGTGGGGATGGTGTGTTCAGCTGTGTTGCTTTTACGCCAAACATAACGTTTTGCATTGTTGCCAAAAAGTTCAATTTTGGTTTAATCTGACCAGAGCACCTTCTTCCACATGTTTGGTGTGTCTCCTAGGTGGCTTGTGGCAAACTTTAAACAACACTTTTTATGGATATCTTTAAGAAATGGCTTTCTTCTTGCCACTCTTCTATAAAGGCCAGATTTGTGCAATATACGACTGATTGTTGTCCTATGGACAGAGTCTCCCACCTCAGCTGTAGATCTCTGCAGTACCTCCAGAGTGATCATGGGCCTCTTGGCTGCATCTCTGATCAGTCTTCTCCTTGTATGAGCTGAAAGTTTAGAGGGACGGCCAGGTCTTGGTAGATTTGCAGTGGTCTGATACTCCTTCCATTTCAATATTATCGCTTGCACAGTGCTCCTTGGGATGTTTAAAGCTTGGGAAATATTTTTGTATCCAAATCTGGCTTTAAACTTCTTCACAACAGTATCTCGGACCTGCCTGGTGTGTTCCTTGTTCTTCATGATGCTCTCTGCGCTTTTAACGGACCTCTGAGACTATCACAGTGCAGGTGCATTTATACGGAGACTTGATTACACACAGGTGGATTGTATTTATCATCATTAGTCATTTAGGTCAACATTGGATCATTCAGAGATCCTCACTGAACTTCTGGAGAGAGTTTGCTGCACTGAAAGTAAAGGGGCTGAATAATTTTGAACGCCCAATTTTTCAGTTTTTGATTTGTTAAAAAAGTTTGAAATATCCAATAAATGTTGTTCCACTTCATGATTGTGTCCCACTTGTTGTTGATTCTTCACAAAAAAATATAGTTTTATATCTTTATGTTTGAAGCCTGAAATGTGGCAAAAGGTTGCAAAGTTCAAGGGGGCCGAATACTTTCGCAAGGCACTGTATCCTTTGTTGGCAATGACAAAGGTCAAACGTTTTCTGTAAGTCTTCACAAGGTTTTCACACACGGTTGCTGGTATTTTGGCCCATTCCTCCATGCAGATCTCCTCTAGAGCAGTGATGTTTTGGGGCTGTTGCTGGGCAACACGGACTTTCAACTCCCTCCAAAGATTTTCTATGGGGTTGAGATCTGGAGACTGGCTAGGCCACTCCAGGACCTTGAAATGCTTCTTACGAAGCCACTCCTTCGTTGCCCGGACGGTGTGTTTGAGATCATTGCCATGCTGAAAGACCCAGCCACGTTTCATCTTCAATGCCCTTGCTAATGGAAGGAGGTTTTCACTCAAAATCTCACGATACATGGCCCCATTCATTCTTTCCTTTACACGGATCAGTCGTCCTGGTCCCTTTGCAGAAGAACAGCCCCAAAGCATGATGTTTCCACCCCCATGCTTCACAGTAGGTATGGTGTTCTTTGGATACAACTCAGCATTCTTTGTCCTCCAAACACGACGAGTTGAGTTTTTACCAAAAAGTTATATTTTGGTTTCATCTGACCATATGACATTCTCCCAATCTTCTTCTGGATCATCCAAATGCTCTCTAGCAAACTTCAGACGGGCTTGGACATGTACTGGCTTAAGCAGGGGGACACGTCTGGCACTGCAGGATTTGAGTCCCTGGCAGCGTAGTGTGTTACTGATGGTTGGGTTTGTTACTTTGGTCCCAGCTCTCTGCAGGTCATTCACTAGGTCCCCCCGTGTGGTTCTGGGATTTTTGCTCACCGTTCTTGTGATCATTTTGACCCCACGGGGTGAGATCTTGCGTGGAGCCCCAGATCGAGGGAGATTATCAGTGGTCTTGTATGTCTTCCATTTCCTAATAATTGCTCCCACAGTTGATTTCTTCAAACCAAGCTGCTTACCTATTGCAGATTCAGTCTTTCCAGCCTGGTGCAGGTCTACAATTTAGTTTCTGGTGTCCTTTGACAGCTCTTTGGTCTTGGCCATAGTGGAGTTTGGAGTGTGACTGTTTGAGGTTGTGGACAGGTGTCTTTTATACTGATAACAAGTTCAAACAGGTGCCATTAATACAGGTAACGAGTGGAGGACAGAGGAGCCTATTAAAGAAGTTACAGGTCTGTGAGAGCCAGAAATCTTGCTTGTTTGTAGGTGACCAAATACTTATTTTCCACCATAATTTGCAAATAAATTCATTAAAAATCCTACAAGTTGAAGTGTACCTATGATGAAAATGACAGGCCTTTCATCTTTTTAAGTGGGAGAACTTGCACAATTGGTGGCTGACTAAATACTTTTTTGCCCCACTGTATATTTTCTGCACTATGCAATGATATGGGCAGCGACCATGTAACACCTTTACAACATACAGAAGTGCGCCGTTATCAAGGGGCAAAGTATTGACGCATTTTTTTTTTTAATTGAGAGACTAGCTTAAAAAGTTCTTTACTGACCATAATTTTCACTTGTCTGACTGCTTGTATGATGACGAGTTTCTCACACAACTGGCCTATCTGGGGGATGTTTATTCTCACCTGAATGATCTGAATCTAGGAGTACAGGGACTCTCCACAACTATATTCAATGTGCAGGACAAAATCGAGGCTATGGTTAAGAAGTTGGAGCTATTCTCTGTCTGCATTAACAAGGACAATACACAGATCTTTCCATCGTTGTATGATTTTTTTAATCAACTCAAGCTTACGGACAATGTCAAATGTGATATAGCGAAGCACCTGAGTGAGTTGGGTGCGCAATTACGCAGGTACTTTACCGAAACGGATGACACACACAACTGGATTCGTTATCCCTTTCATGCCCTGCCTCCAGTCCACTTACCGCTATAGAAATTGCAACAAGCGGTTCTGTGAAAATTTTATTTAATCAGAAGTCACTGCCAAATTTCTGGATTGGGCTGTGCTCAGAGTATCCTGCCTTGTCAAATCGTGCTGTTAAGACACTGATGCCCTTTGCAACCACGTACCTATGTGAGAGTGAATTCTCGGCCCTCACTAGCATGAAAACTAAACTGCACACACAGACTGTGTGTGGAAAATGATTTAAGACTGAGACTCTCTCCAATAGAACCCAACATTGCAGAGTTATGTTCCTTGCGAGTTATTCACAATTTTCGATGAACAAATACGTTTTTATATGTAAGATGGTTAAATAAAGAGCAAAATTAGTGATTATTATATTATTATTTGTGCCCTGGTCCTATAAGAGCTCTTTTTCACTTCCCACGCGCCGGGGTGTGACAAACTCACACTCATTCTTATGTTTAATACATGTATCGTATTGTGTGTGTGTGTGGCAGGCTTACAATGATGGCAAAAAACAACATTTGAGAGTGCGCTGACCCTGGTACTAGAGGGTGTACGCAGCTGGAGGTTGAATGTTTGAAGGGGTACGGGACTAAAAAAAGTTTGGGAATCACTGCTCTACAGTATCTATACTTTCTACAGTATCTATTGTCTCACGTCTCTATAGTCTCATTAGTTTATGTAGTCATAAATGCTATAGACTATAGTCTTGCCGCTTCCCATACATATAGAATAGCACCTTGTGCACTTTATGCTATTCCCAGTGGTACCCCGACCACATAGACACTTCTCATAACTGCCTAAAATAACACCTTGTGCTATTATCAGTGGTTCTCAAACCACGTAGACACTTCTCATATAAATGCCTACAGACAATTGTCAATGGGGCCTCTCCTGCCCTCACTCTAGCCTCTTCCTAAGACTAGCTCTAGCCTTCTTTTAAGACTAGTGGTACCCTTCTTCTACCTCTTTATGTTCAGTTTTATCCTTTTTATTTAAAAAAATGCATAAAAATACATTTTAATTGACTTACTGAAATTCAGTAGACGTGTCCCTCAGAGGTTTGCGGATCAGGCATCTTCCCCCGGGCAGCTCACAGTAAATGTCTGGTCTGGGTGGGTCCACATCGTCTTTGGTCATACGGGAATTTCCCTTGCACGCCTTCACTTAGAATGTGCCATCGGTGTTCCCTCGCAGACCTTCAGGGACACCTGAAGTCAATCTTAAATGAATCACTCTTTGTTATCAGCAAGCTGGAGAGGTAACAAACTCTGCACACCGTACAGGTCTATCAGAAGTTCCGCTGTGGCTGTCCCAGCAGTTGTCTTATATACGGCTACGGTAATGATTTAATTATGCATAATTAAATCATTACCGGTGGCTCGCACATGTGACTGACCAATACCTCACGAGGCTTTCTCTCTCGAAGTTGAGACCTTTGAACTGAGATACCTCGGTTGTTCCCATAGCAATATTCTGGGCATACTGCCAAGGGCATACCATTTCCCTCACACTAACATGATTATGGATAATCATGAATTAATCTTGAATAATGATGTGCGAGAAAGTTGAGGCATAAATATCATACCCCCAAAAATATGCTAACCTCCCGTTATTGGTAATTGTGAGAGGTTAGCATGTTTTGGGGTAAGATCTTTGTTGGAATACAGAGCCAAATGAAAAGATTTAGCTTCACTGTCCAAATAAGTACATAGGGGAGTAAGTGTATAGTGTAGTGATGTCCAGTAGAGTATGGTACACTACATGACCAAAAGTTTGTGGACAAGATATGGAGTTGGTCCCGCCTTTGCTGCTAGAACAGCCTCAACTCTTCTTGAAAGGTTTTCCACTAGATGTTTGAACATTGCTGCGGGGACTTGCTTCCATTCAGCCACAAGAGCATTAGTGAGGTCGGGCACTGATATTGGGCGATTAGGCCTGGCTCGCAGTCGGTGTCCCAATTCATCCCAAAGGTGTTCGATGGAGTTGAGGTCAGGGCTCTGTACAGGCCAGTCAAGTTCTTCCACACCGATCTCGACAAGTCATTTCTGTATGGACTTTGTGGCTTTGTGCATGGGGGAATTGTCATGCTGAAAAAGGAAAGGGCTTTCCCCAAACTGTTGCCACAAAGTTGGAAGCACAGAATCGTCTAGAATGTCATTGTATGCTGTAGCGTTAAGATTTCCCTTCAATGGAACTAAGGGGACTAGCCCAAACCATGATTATCAGCCCTAGACCATTATTCCTCCTCCCCCAAACTTTACAGTCGGCACTATGCATTCGGGCAGGTAGCGTTCTCCTGGCATCCGCCAAACCAGATTCATCCGTCAGACTGCCAGATGGTGAAGCATAATTCATGACTTGAGAGAACATGTTTCCACTGCTCCAGAGTGCAATGGTGGCGAGCATTACACCACTCCAGCAGATACTTGGCATTGTGCATGGTGATTTTAGGCTTGTGTGCGGCTACTCGGCCATGGAAACCTATTTCATGAAGCTCCCGACTAGCAATTATTTTGCTGACATTGCTTCCAGAGGTAGTTCGGAACTCATTAGTGAGTGTTTGCAACCGAGGACAGATGATTTTTAGGCTCTACGCGCTTCAGCACTTGGCGGTCCCCTTCTGTGAGCTTGTGTGGCCTACCACAGTTGCGCCGTGATTGGCTGAGTGTTCTGTCGCTCATGGGGGCCCTACATCACTGCAGAATCTGCAGGGAGAGCTAGGCAGTTCAAGCCCCTTTGGGTGCAGCCATAGATTTACATTAGAAGTGCCCGCCCACGAAGGCTCAAGGTCATTGGCTACAGAAAACAAATGACATCAAATGACGTTATAACTTTGATCATGTCAACATCATATTTTCAAAATCTTAGCTAGCAAAATAGCTAGCTAGACAAGCAATCATAATGAATCACATCAAGTATCTTCTAGCAAATCCTTTTCAATCCTTGTCATATGAAGATAGATTATAGATCAAATATATCGGTGTTCAGGCATATCAGCTATGGTTTTTAAAAAGGCTGAATGAACTGTTTTTAGCTGCCAGATGAGACTCCACTGATCGACAGGTGTAGCGGTGGTAAGGATTCACTCCATGGGGTTGAAAAGAAAGCTCTGCTGTTGGGACAGCTTTATGTAGGCCATAACAATTTGTGGACACCGTTTACCACCATTATAGTGAAATTCCTGTATTGTTTAGTGTTGTGTAGTGGCTTTGCTGGCATGCAACCCCCCCAAAAATAGAGTTTTCTCCACCAAGATTTACATGCTAACATCGCCACTGAATACCGTACAAAAGCACATCCCAGGATGCCCCAATATCTAAAAGGTACACACACACACATATATAATCGTGGCTGAATGATGACAGATAATATTCAGTTGGCTTGGTTTTCCGTGCATCGGCAGGACAGCTACAGGGTGGGTGTGTGTGTCTATTTGTCAATAACAGCTGGTGCACAATGTCTAATATTAAGGAGGTCTCGAGGTATTGCTCGCCTGAGGTAGAGTATCTCCTGATAAACTTTAGACCACACAATCTACCAAGAGAGTTTTCATCTATATTTTTCATAGCCGTCTATTTACCACCGCAAACCGATGCTGGCACTAAGACCACACTCAACACACTGTATAAGGCCATAAGCAAACAAGGAAACGCTCATCCAGAAGCGGCACTCCTAGTGGCCGGGGACTTTAATGCAGCCAAACTTAAATCCGTTTTACCTAACTTCTACCAGCATCTCACATGTGCAAAAAAACAGACCACCTTTCCTCCACTCCTAGAGATGCATACATTGCTCTCCCTCGCCCTCCATTTGACTAATCTGACCATAATTCTATCCTCCTGATTTCTGTTTTCAAGCTAAAACTAAAAGCAGGAAGTACCAGTGACTCGCTCAATATGGAAGTGGTCAGATGACGTGGATGCTACGCTACAGGACTGTTTTGCTAGGTGCAGATTGGAAAATGTTCCGGGATTCATCCAATGGCATTGAGGAGTATACCACCTCAGTCACCGGCTTCGTTGACGTTGTCCCCACAGTGACCGTACGTACATATCCCAACCAGAAGCCATGGATTACAGGCATCCGATAATAGCACCATTGTCCTTGTGCCCAAAAAAGCGAAGGTAACCTTCCTAAATGACTACCGCCGAGTAGCACGCATTGCTGTAGCCTTGAAGTGCTTTGAAAGGTTGGTAATGTCTCACATTAACACCATCATTCCAGAAACCCTAGACGCACTCCAATTCGCAAACCGCCCCAACAGATCCACAGATAACACAATCTCAATTACACTCCACACTGCCCTTTCTCACCTGGACAAAAGGGACACCTATGCGAGAATGCTGTTCATTGACTACAACTCAGCGTTCACCACAGTGCCCACAAAGCTCATCACTAAGCTAAGGACCCTGGGACTAAACACTTCCCTCTGCAACTGGATCCTGGACTTCCTGAAGGGCTGCACCCAGGTGATAAGGGTAGGCAACAACACATCTGCCACGCTGATCCTCAACACGGGGGCCGATCAGGGGTGAGTGCTTAGTCCCCTCCTGTACTCCCTGTTCACCCACGACAGCGTGGCCAAGCACGACTCCAACACATCATTAAGTTCTGATGATACAACCGTAGTAGGCCTGATCACTGACAACGACGAAGACAGCCTATAGGGCGGAGGTCAGAGACCTGGCATTGTGGTGCCAGGACAACTACCTCTCCCTCACCGTGTGCAAGACAAGGGAGATTATCGTGGACTACAGGAAAAGGAGGGCCGAACATGCCCCCATTCACATTGATAGGGCTGTAATGGAGTGGACCAACAGTTTAAAGTTCCTTGGTCTCGAAATCACCAACAAACTATCATGGTCCAAATACACCAAGACAGTTGTGAAGAGGGCATGACAACACATTATCCCCCTCAAGTCATAGACTATTCTCTCAGCTACCACACGGCAAGTGGTACCGGAGCTCCAAGTATAGGTCCAAAAGGCTCCTTAACAACTTCTACCCCAAAATTCATCAAATGGCCACCCGGACAATTTACATTGACTTTAGCCCTGCCTACAAATTACCTCGACTAACCTGTACCCTCTTCACATTGACTCGGTATCGGTACCCCCTGTATATAGCCTCGGTATTGATATGTTATTGTGTTACTTTTTTTATTTCTTTTTTACTTTAGTTTATTCAGTAAATATTTTCTTAACTCTATTTCTTGAACTGCATTGTTGGTTAAGGGCTTGTAATAGGCTAATTGACATAATTTGAGTCAATTGGAGGTGTACCTGTGGATGTATTTCAAGTCCTACCTTCAAACTCAGTGCCTATTTGCTTGACATCATGGGAAATCAAAAGAAATCAGCCAAGACCTCAGGAAACATATTGTAGATCTCCACAAGTCTGATTCATCCTTGGGAGCTATTTCCAAACGCCTGAAGGTACCACGTTCATCTGTACAAACAGTAGTACGCAAGTATAAACACCATGGGACCAAGCAGCAAAACAAAAATAGAACTGTTTGACCATAATGACCATTGTTATGTTTGGAGGAAAACGGAGGAGGCTTGCAAGCCGAAGAACACCATCCCAACTATGAAGCACGGGGGTGGCAGCATCATGTTGTGGGGGTGCTTTGCTGCAGGAGGGACTTGTGCACTTCACAAAATAGATGGTATCATGAGAAGGAAAATGTTGTGGATATATTGAAGCAACATCTCAAGACATCAGTCAGGAAGTTAAAGCTTGGTTGCAAATGGGTCTTCCAAATGGACAATGACCCCAAGAAAACTTCCATAGTTGTGCCAAAATGGCTTAAGGACAACAAAGTCAAGGTATTGGAGTGGCCATCACAAAGCTCTGACCTCAATCCCATAGAACATTTCTGGGCAGAACTGAAAAGGAGTTTGGGAGCAAGGAGCCTTACAAACCTGACTCGGATACACCAGCTCTGTCAGGAGGAATGGGCCAAAATCCCCCCAATTTATTGTGGGAAGCTTGTGAAAGGCTACCCGAAACATTTGACCCACATGAAACAATTTAAAGACAATACTACCAAATACTAATTGAGTGTATGTAAACTTCTGACCCACTGGGAATGTGATGAAAGAAATAAAAGCTGAAATAAATCATTCTCTACTATTATTCTGACATTTCACATTCTTAAAATAAAAAGTGGTGATCCTAATCCTAACTGACCTAAAACAGGGAATATTTACTAGGATTAAATGTCAGGAATTGTGAAAAACTGAGTTTAAATATATTTGGCTACGGTATATGTAAACTTCCGACGTCAACTGTAGATTCATCTGTCCATAACACTTTTTTCCAATCTTCCTCTATCCTCTGTCTGTGTTCTTTTGCCCATCTTAATTGTTTTCTTTTTATTGGCCAGTCTGAGATATGGCTTTTTCTTTGCAACTCTGCATAGAAGGCCAGCATCCCAGAGTCGCCTCTTCACTGTGTTTTGCGGGTACTATTTAATGAAGCTGCCAGTTGAGGACTCGTGAGGCATCTGTTTCTCAAACTAGACACTAATGTACTTGTCCTCTTGCTCAGTTGTGCACTGGGCCTCCCACTCCTCTTTCTACTTTGGTTAGGGCCAGTTTGCGCTGTTCTGTGAATGGAGTAATACACAGCGTTGTACGAGATCTTCAGTTTCTTTGCAATTTCTTGCATGGTATAGCCATCATATCTCAGAATAAGAATAGACTGATGAGTTTCAGAAGAAAGTGCTTTGTTTCTGGCCATTGTGAGTCTGTAATCGAACCCACAAATGCTGATGCTCCAGATACTCAACTAGTCTAAAGGCCAGTTTTATTGCTTATTTAATCAGAACAACAGTTTTCAGCTATACTAACATAATTGCAAAAGGGTTTTCTAATGATCAATTAGCCTTTTAAAATGATAAACTTGGATTAGCTAACACAACGTGCCATTGGAACACAGGAGTAATGGTTGCTGATAATGGGCCTCTGTACACCCATGTAGATATTCCATTAGAAATCAGCCGTTTCCAGCTACAATAGTCCTTTACAACATGAAAAATGTCTACACTATATTTCTGATCAATTTTATGTTATTTTAATGTACAGAAAAATGTGCTTTTCTTTAAAAAACAAGGAAATGTCTAAGAGGCCCCAACCTTTTGAGTGATAGTGTCATGTATTGTCATGTTGTGTCTTGTTTCTGTCCTTTCCCTTCACCCTGTCTCCCTCTGCTGGTCGTTATTAGGTTACCTTTTCTCCCCCTCTTTCCCCCAGCTGTTCCTTGTCTCCTCCTAACTACCTCGTCACCCCTTTTCCCACCTGTTCCCTTTTTCCCTCTGATTAGTCCTCTATATCTCTCTCTGTTTTTGCTCCTGTCTTTGTCGGATTCTTGTTTGTGTTATTCATGCCTGAACCAGACTATCGTCATGTTTGCTGCAACCTTGTCCTGTCCTGTCGGAATCTGCCGGTCCATCTGAGCCTACCTATGTTTTGTCATTAAAGAAGCTCTGTTTACGTTAATTCGCTTTTGGGTCCTCATTCACGCACCGTAACAGAAGAATCCGACCAAGAATGGACCCAGCGACTTCGGATCCTCTCCACTCAGCCGTCGAGATCCAGGGAGCGATGCTAGGCAGACACGAGCAGGAATTGTCTGCTGCTCGACATGCCGTTGAGACCCTGGCCACCCAAGTCTCCAACCTCACAGAACAGGTTCACCATCTCCGCCTCGATCCACCGGCCACTTCCAGGGCTTTCGAATCTCCGGAGCCCAGAATCAATAACCCGCCGTGTTACTCTGGGGAGCCCACTGAATGCCGCTCGTTCCTCACCCAGTGTGATATTGTGTTTTCTCTCCAGCCCAACACTTACTCCAGGAGCACTGCTCGTGTCGCCTACGTCATATCTCTCCTTACTGGACGGGCTCGTGAGTGGGGCACGGCAATCTGGGAGGCAAGGGCTAAGTGTACTAACCAGTATCAGGACTTTAAGGAGGAGATGATACGGGTTTTTGATCGATCTGTTTTTGGGGAGGAGGCTTCCAGGGCCCTGTCTTCCCTATGTCAAGGTAATCGATCCATAACAGACTACTCTATTGAGTTTCGCACTCTTGCTGCCTCCAGTGGCTGGAACGAGCCGGCTTTGCTCGCTCGTTTTCTGGAGGTTCTCCGCGCAGAGGTAAAGGATGAGATTCTCTCCCGGGAGGTTCCTTCCAGCGTGGATTCCTTGATTGAACTCGCTATTCGCATTGAGCGACGGGTTGATCTTCGTCACCGAGCTCGTGGAAAGGAGCTCGCGTTCTCCGTTGCCCCCCTCTCCGCATCACTACCATCTTCCTCTGCCGGCTCGGGTGCTGAGCCTATGCAGCTGGGAGGTATCCGCATCTCGACTAAGGAGAGGGAACGGAGAATCACCAACCGCCTCTGTCTCTATTGCGGTTCTGCTGGTCATTTTGTCACTTCTTGTCCAGTAAAAGCCAGAGCTCATCAGTAAGCGGAGGGCTACTGGTGAGCGCTACTACTCCTGTCTCTCCTTCAAGATCCTGCACTACCTTGTCGGTCCATCTACGCTGGACCGGTTCGTCAGCTTCCTGCAGTGCCTTAATAGACTCTGGGGCGGAGGGCTGTTTTATGGACGAGACCTGGGCTCGGGAACATGACATTCCTCTCAGACAGTTAAGGGAGTCCACGGCCTTGTTCGCCCTGGATGGTAGTCCTCTCCCCAGGATTCAGCGTGAGACGCTACCTTTAACCCTCACTGTTTCTGGTAATCATAGCGAAACCATTTCTTTTTTAATTTTTCGTTCACCTTTTACACCTGTTGTTTTGGGCCATCCCTGGCTAGTTTGTCATAATCCTTCCATTAATTGGTCTAGTAATTCTATCCTCTCCTGGAACGTCTCTTGTCATGTGAAATGTTTAATGTCTGCTATCCCTCCTGTTTCCTCTGTCTCTTCTTCACAGGAGGAGCCTGGTGATTTGACAGGGGTGCCGGAGGAATATCACGATCTGCGCACGGTGTTCAGTCGGTCCAGGGCCACCTCTCTTCCTCCACACCGGTCGTATGATTGTAGTATTGATCTCCTTCCGGGAACCACCCCCCCCCCCGGGGTAGACTATACTCTCTGTCGGCTCCCGAACGTAAGGCTCTCGAAGATTATTTGTCTGTAGCTCTTGACGCCGGTACCATAGTCCCCTCCTCCTCTCCCGCCGGAGCGGGGTTTTTTTTTGTCAAGAAGAAGGACGGGTCTCTGCGCCCCTGCATAGATTATCGAGGGCTGAATGACATAACAGTGAAGAATCGTTATCCGCTTCCTCTTATGTCTTCAGCCTTCGAGATCCTGCAGGGAGCCAGGTTTTTCACTAAGTTGGACCTTCGTAACGCTTACCATCTCGTGCGCATCAGGGAGGGGGACGAGTGGAAGACGGCGTTTAACACTCCGTTAGGGCACTTTGAATACCGGGTTCTTCCTTTCGGCCTCGCTAACGCTCCAGCTGTCTTTCAGGCATTAGTCAATGATGTCCTGAGAGACATGCTGAACATCTTTGTTTTCGTTTACCTTGACGATATCCTGATTTTTTCACCGTCACTCCAGATTCATGTTCAGCACGTTCGACGTGTCCTCCAGCGCCTTTTAGAGAATTGTCTTTTTGTGAAGGCTGAGAAGTGCACTTTTCATGCCTCCTCCGTCACATTTCTCGGTTCTGTTATTTCCGCTGAAGGCATTAAGATGGATCCCGCTAAGGTCCAAGCTGTCATTGATTGGCCCGTCCCTAAGTCACGCGTCGAGCTGCAGCGCTTTCTCGGCTTCGCGAAATTCTATCGTCGTTTCATCCGTAATTTCGGTCAGGTGGCAGCTCCTCTCACAGCCCTTACTTCTGTCAAGACGTGCTTTAAGTGGTCCGTTTCCGCCCAGGGAGCTTTTGATCTCCTCAAGAATCGTTTTACATCCGCTCCTATCCTTGTTACACCTGACGTCTCTAGACAGTTCGTTGTCGAGGTTGACGCGTCAGAGGTGGGCGTGGGAGCCATCCTTTCTCAGCGCTCCCTCTCTGACGACAAGGTCCACCCATGCGCGTATTTTTCTCATCGCCTGTCGCCGTCGGAACGTAACTATGATGTGGGTAACCGCGAACTGCTCGCCATCCGGTTAGCCCTAGGCGAATGGCGACAGTGGTTGGAGGGGGCGACCGTTCCTTTTGTCGTTTGGACTGACCATAGGAACCTTGAGTACATCCGTTCTGCCAAACGACTTAATGCGCGTCAGGCGCGTTGGGCGCTGTTTTTCGCTCGTTTCGAGTTCGTGATTTCTTATCGTCCGGGCTCTAAGAACACCAAGCCTGATGCTTTGTCTCGTCTCTTCAGTTCTTCAGTAGCCTCCACTGACCCCGAGGGGATTCTCCCTGAGGGGCGTGTTGTCGGGTTGACTGTCTGGGGAATTGAGAGGCAGGTAAAACAAGCGCTCACTCACACTCCGTCGCCGCGCGCTTGTCCTAGGAACCTTCTTTTCGTTCCCGTTCCTACTCGTCTGGCCGTTCTTCAGTGGGCTCACTCTGCCAAGTTAGCCGGCCACCCTGGCGTTCGGGGTACGCTTGCTTCCATTCGCCAGCGTTTTTGGTGGCCCACCCGGGAGCATGACACGCGTCGTTTCGTGGCTGCTTGTTCGGTCTGCGCGCAGACTAAGTCCGGTAACTCTCCTCCTGCCGGCCGTCTCAGGCCGCTTCCTATTCCCTCTCGACCGTGGTCTCACATCGCCTTAGATTTTGTCACCGGACTGCCTTCGTCAGCGGGGAAGACTGTTATTCTTACGGTTGTCGATAGGTTCTCTAAGGCGGCTCATTTCATTCCCCTTGCTAAGCTTCCTTCTGCTAAAGAGACGGCACAAATCATCATCGAGAATGTTTTCAGAATTCATGGCCTTCCGTCAGACGTCGTTTCGGACAGAGGTCCGCAATTCACGTCTCAATTTTGGAGGGAGTTTTGCCGTTTGATTGGGGCTTCCGTCAGTCTCTCTTCCGGCTTTCACCCCCAGTCTAACGGTCAAGCAGAACGGGCCAATCAGACTATTGGTCGCATCTTACGCAGTCTTTCTTTTCGTAACCCTGCGTCTTGGTCAGAACAGCTCCCCTGGGCAGAATACGCCCACAACTCGCTTCCTTCGTCTGCGACCGGGCTATCTCCTTTTCAGAGTAGCCTCGGGTACCAGCCTCCGCTGTTCTCATCTCAGTTCGCCGAGTCCAGCGTCCCCTCCGCTCAGGCTTTTGTCCAACGTTGCGAGCGCACCTGGAAGAGGGTCAGGTCTGCACTTTGCCGTTATAGGACGCAGACTGTGAGGGCTGCTAATAAGCGTAGAACTAAGAGTCCTAGATATTGTCGCGGTCAGAGAGTTTGGCTCTCCACTCAGAACCTTCCCCTTAAGACGGCTTCTCGCAAGTTGACCCCGCGGTTCATTGGTCCGTTCCGTATTTCTCGGGTCATTAATCCTGTCGCAGTTCGACTTCTTCTTCCGCGATACCTTCGTCGCGTCCACCCGGTCTTCCATGTCTCCTGTATCAAGCCCGTTCTTCGCGCCCCCGCTCGTCTTCCCCCCCCCCCCCCCCATCCTTGTCGAGGGCGCACCCATCTACAGGGTCCGTAGGATTTTGGACATGCGTCCTCGGGGCCGTGGTCATCAGTACCTAGTAGATTGGGAGGGGTATGGTCCTGAGGAGAGGAGTTGGGTTCCCTCTCGGGACGTGCTGGACCGTGCGCTGATCGATGATTTCCTCCGTTGCCGCCAGGTTTCCTCCTCGAGTGCGCCAGGAGGCGCTCGGTGAGTGGGGGGGTACTGTCATGTACTGTCATGTTGTGTCTTGTTTCTGTCCTTTCCCTTCACCCTGTCTCCCTCTGCTGGTCGTTGTTAGGTTACCTTTTCTCCCCCGCTTTCCCCCAGCTGTTCCTTGTCTCCTCTAACTACCCATTCACCCCGTTTCCCACCTGTTCCCTTTTTCCCTCTGATTAGGTCCCTATATCTCTCTCTGTTTCTGTTCCTGTCCTTGTCGGATTCTTGTTTGTTGTGTTTCATGCCTGAGCCAGACTATCGTCATGTTTGCTGTAACCTTGTCCTGTCCTGTCGGAATCTGCCGGTCTATCTGAGCCTACCTATGTTTGGTTATTAAAAAAGCTCTGTTTAAGTTAGTTCGCTTTTGGGTCCTCATTTACTCACCATAACAGTATGATTGTAGTATTGATCTCCTTCCGGGAACCACTCCCCCCCGGGGTAGACTATACTCTCTGTCGGCTCCCGAACGTAAGGCTCTCGAAGATTATTTGTCTGTAGCTCTTGCCACCGGTACCATAGTCCCCTCCTCCTCTCCCGCCGGAGCGGGGTTTTTTTTTGTTAAGAAGAAGGACGGGTCCCTGCGCCCCTGCATAGATTATCGAGGGCTGAATGACATAACAGTGAAGAATCGTTATCCGCTTCCTCTTATGTCTTCAGCCTTCGAGATCCTGCAGGGAGCCAGGTTTTTCACTAAGTTGGACCTTCGTAACGCTTACCATCTCGTGCGCATCAGGGAGGGGGACGAGTGGAAGACGGCGTTTAACACTCCGTTAGGGCACTTTGAATACCGGGTTCTTCCTTTCGGCCTCGCTAACGCTCCAGCTGTCTTTCAGGCATTAGTCAATGATGTCCTGAGAGACATGCTGAACATCTTTGTTTTCGTTTACCTTGACGATATCCTGATTTTTTCACCGTCACTCCAGATTCATGTTCAGCACGTTCGACGTGTCCTCCAGCGCCTTTTAGAGAATTGTCTTTTTGTGAAGGCTGAGAAGTGCTCTTTTCATGCCTCCTCCGTCACTTTTCTCGGTTCTGTTATTTCCGCTGAAGGCATTAAGATGGATCCCGCTAAGGTCCAAGCTGTCATTGATTGGCCCGTCCCTAAGTCACGCGTCGAGCTGCAGCGCTTTCTCGGCTTCGCGAACTTCTATCGTCGTTTCATCCGTAATTTCGGTCAGGTGGCAGCTCCTCTCACAGCCCTTACTTCTGTCAAGACGTGCTTTAAGTGGTCCGTTTCCGCCCAGGGAGCTTTTGATCTCCTATAGAATCGTTTTACATCCGCACCTATCCTTGTTACACCTGACGTCACTAGACAGTTCGTTGTCGAGGTTGACGCGTCAGAGGTGGGCGTGGGAGCCATTCTTTCTCAGCGCTCCCTCTCTGACGACAAGGTCCACCCTTGCGCGTATTTTTCCCATCGCCTGTCGCCGTCGGAACGTAACTATGATGTGGGAAACCGCGAACTGCTCGCCATCCGCTTAGCCCTAGGCGAATGGCGACAGTGGTTGGAGGGGGCGACCGTTCCTTTTGTCGTTTGGACTGACCATAGGAACCTTGAGTACATCCGTTCTGCCAAACGACTTAATGCGCGTCAGGCGCGCTGGGCGCTGTTTTTCGCTCGTTTCGAGTTCGTGATTTCTTATCGTCCGGGCTCTAAGAACACCAAGCCTGATGCTTTATCTCGTCTCTTCAGTTCTTCAGTAGCCTCCACTGACCCCGAGGGGATTCTCCCTGAGGGGCGTGTTGTCGGGTTGACTGTCTGGGGAATTGAGAGGCAGGTAAAGCAAGCACTCACTCAAACTCCGTCGCCGCGCGCTTGTCCTAGGAACCTTCTTTTCGTTCCCGTTCCTACTCGTCTGGCCGTTCTTCAGTGGGCTCACTCTGCCAAGTTAGCAGACTAAGTCCGGTAACTCCCCTCCTGCCGGCCGTCTCAGGCCGCTTCCCATTCCCTCTCGACCGTGGTCTCACATCGCCTTAGATTTTGTCACCGGACTGCCTTCGTCAGCGGGGAAGACTGTTATTCTTACGGTTGTCGACAGGTTCTCTAAGGCGGCTCATTTTATTCCCCTTGCTAAGCTTCCTTCTGCTAAAGAGACGGCACAAATCATCATCGAGAATGTTTTCAGAATTCATGGCCTTCCGTCAGACGTCGTTTCGGACAGAGGTCCGCAATTCACGTCTCAATTTTGGAGGGAGTTTTGCCGTTTGATTGGGGCTTCCGTCAGTCTCTCTTCCGGCTTTCACCCCCAGTCTAACGGTCAAGCAGATCGGGCCAATCAGACTATTG
This sequence comes from Oncorhynchus mykiss, assembly GCF_057628025.1. NCBI lineage: Eukaryota > Metazoa > Chordata > Actinopteri > Salmoniformes > Salmonidae > Oncorhynchus > Oncorhynchus mykiss. The sequence continues at coordinate 36,511,539 of NC_143042.1, forward strand.
GTCGCATCTTACGCAGTCTTTCTTTTCGCAACCCTGCGTCTTGGTCAGAACAGCTCCCCTGGGCAGAATACGCCCACAACTCGCTTCCTTCGTCTGCGACCGGGCTATCTCCTTTTCAGAGTAGCCTCGGGTACCAGCCTCCGCTGTTCTCATCTCAGTTCGCCGAGTCCAGCGTCCCCTCCGCTCAGGCTTTTGTCCAACGTTGCGAGCGCACCTGGAAGAGGGTCAGGTCTGCACTTTGCCGTTATAGGGCGCAGACTGTGAGAGCTGCTAATAAGCGTAGAACTAAGAGTCCTAGATATTGTCGCGGTCAGAGAGTTTGGCTCTCCACTCAGAACCTTCCCCTTAAGACCGCTTCTCGCAAGTTGACCCCGCGGTTCATTGGTCCGTTCCGTATTTCTCAGATCATTAATCCTGTCGCAGTTCGACTTCTTCTTCCGCGATATCTTCGTCGCGTCCACCCGGTCTTCCATGTCTCCTGTATCAAGCCCGTTCTTCGCGCCCCCGCTCGTCTTCCCCCCCCCCCTCCATCCTTGTCGAGGGCGCACCCATCTACAGGGTCCGTAGGATTTTGGACATGCGTCCTCGGGGCCGTGGTCATCAGTACCTAGTAGATTGGGAAGGGTACGGTCCTGAGGAGAGGAGTTGGGTTCCCTCTCGGGACGTGCTGGACCGTGCGCTGATCGAGGATTTCCTCCGTTGCCGCCAGGTTTCCTCCTCGAGTGCGCCAGGAGGCGCTCGGTGAGTGGGGGGGTACTGTCATGTATTGTCATGTTGTGTCTTGTTTCTGTCCTTTCCCTTCACCCTGTCTCCCTCTGCTGGTCGTTATTAGGTTACCTTTTCTCCCCCTCTTTCCCCCAGCTGTTCCTTGTCTCCTCCTAACTACCTCGTCACCCCTTTTCCCACCTGTTCCCTTTTTCCCTCTGATTAGTCCTCTATATCTCTCTCTGTTTTTGCTCCTGTCTTTGTCGGATTCTTGTTTGTGTTATTCATGCCTGAACCAGACTATCGTCATGTTTGCTGCAACCTTGTCCTGTCCTGTCGGAATCTGCCGGTCCATCTGAGCCTACCTATGTTTTGTCATTAAAGAAGCTCTGTTTACGTTAATTCGCTTTTGGGTCCTCATTCACGCACCGTAACAGATAGTGTACAATAAAAATAATTACATATTTCTGCAGGGTCAAGTGGAAACAACCAACCCAGTTACACATGGACAATCCATTGGCTGTCCCTGTGACTGAATAAATAGCAACGCATTACAATGAAGAGAACAGCTTCTTGTACTGCCTTCCCAGACACATTTTTGAATGAATTGGCACTGTTTATTTTCTTTTATGATGTTATTTTTCAACTCAAAAGCTACTACTAAATGATCTTCCCTCCATCAACAAGTCCTTATATACTGGAAGTTATTGTACAAACAACTTCATACCACATAACAGAATATATCTGTTGTTTCTCAACATACCAATTTGGAACAAGTGTTTATATTTTAGTGCCTGGATGGAAAGGAAGGTATTGTCTGTTGTTCACTTGTTAGATAGGAATGGGAATATTATGCTGTATGAGGATTTCTGTGTAAATTCGACTTTCAGTGCAATCGCCAACTATTTGGTGAAGTTATTTAGAGTATCCCAAAGTATTTTGCGCTGATGGTTAGAAACACAGTACCTCATATGGTCGACATCCCTCATTTGTCATCATTACTGATTGATGGGCATAATTTCACAAGTGATAAATTGCCTAACAAAGAAACAATTTATCTCCTATGCAATTCAGCAGAAATTCCACATCTCAAATGTATACTAAGCCTATTATTAGGACATTTCGTACTAATTACTTGTATTTTCATATACCATCTATAGCGAAGGAATTGTACTTTAAAATATTTTAAAATAACTTTCCTTAGGCATAGAATCACAATGTACAGTGTATTTTGTGACTCAGAAATTGAAAACAGACCATTTGTTTTTCCTTTGTGGTTACATTACTACATTTTGGAGTGACATGTATGACTGGTTAGAATCAGAAATCGTTCCAATAACCCAGTTTACTAAAGATAATATAACTTTCGGTATAATAATGGAAGATAAGAACATAGAAATTCTATTGAATGTTCTATTTATTTTGGGTACATTTTATATTCATAAAAGTAAATGCATAAAAACACAGCTTTTGCTTATTGCTTTTCAGAAAGAATTGTAGATTACTTTTTTTATTGAAATGTATGAGTGGAAAAAAAGTTGTCAAAAGGACTCCTGAAATTGATTAATGAATTAGAGTTATAAGAAGACCCCATTGCTTATTTGTAGCCTATATTTTATTTTCGTATTATTTATTTTGGTTTGTTTATTTAGTTATGTTGTACCTCCTGTGCGCTCTGTTTCCCACTTGAATGTATGTTATGGTGTTTTATGGGGAACAGGTGAGAGCAGTGCGTTTATTCCCTTGTTTACATTTGCTTTTCTGCTCGAAAAAAACAATGCTTGACTTCCTTTAGATACGTTTAGAAACGTTTGGGAAGGTTGGGTATGGTGTGGCTATTATTAAGCTTTGGCTACTGAAGGCCTATGATATGAAGGCAGTGGGGCCCCAGTGCTCCGACAGGTGAACTTGTGGTGAGGAAGTCTGCTTCAGGCCTACCAGAGTTACTCCTATGATCTAACAATTATAATGCTTACCTTTGTACAATATTCTGATAGAAAATTAACAAATTAAACTCCTTCTGTAGTTTAAACCTGTATAGCAGATGCAGTAGCCATCTGATATAATGAAATGCATGTCTGTGTCATGGCATGCCGCCGGCATATCTCTATATCTCTCTCTCTGTGGTTAGGACTATGCTTCTCTTCCTTTTATATAGGCTATACAGTACCAGTCAAAAGTTTGGACACACCTACTCCTTCCAGGGTTTTTCATTATTTGAACTATTTTCTCCATTGTAGAATAATAGTGAAGACATCACAACTATGAAATAACACATATGGGATCATGTAGTAACCAAAAAAAGTATTAAACAAATCAAAATATATTTGATATGCCTTGATGACAGCTTTGCACACTCTTGGCATTCTCTCAACCAGCTTCATGAGGTAGTCACCTGGAATGCATTTCAATTAACAGGTGTGTCTTGTTAAAAGTTAATATGTGGAATTTCTTTCCTTCTTAATGAGTTTGAGCCATATCAGTTGTGTTGTGTCAAGGTACGGGTGGTATCCAGAAGATAGCCCTATTTGGTAAAAGGCCAAGTCCATATTATGGCAAGAACAACTCAAATAAGCAAAGACAAATGACAGTCCATCATTACTTTAAGACATGAAGGTCAGTCAATCCGGAAAATTTCCTGAACTTTGAAAGTTTCAAGTGCAGTAGCAAAAACCATCAAGTGCTATGTTGAAACTGGCTCTCATGAGGACCGCCACAGGAAAGAAAGACCCAAAGTTACCTCTGCTGCAGGGGATAAGTTCATAAATTCTTCACAGAGTTCAAGTAACAAAAACATCTCAACATCAACTGTTCAGAGGAGACTGTGTGAATCAGGCCAATCATGGTCATATTGCTGCAAAGAAACCACTACTAAAGGACACCAATAAGAAGAAGAGACTTGCTTTGCCCAAGAAACACGAGCAATGGACATTAGACCGGTGGAAATCTGTAATTTGATCTGATGAGTCCAAATTTGAAACTTTTAGTTCCATCCGCCGTGGCTTTGTGAGACGCAGAGTAGGTGAAAGGATGATCTCTGCATGTGTTGTTCCCACTGTGAAGCATGGAGGAGGTGGTGTGAGGATGCTTTGCTGGTGACACTGTCAATTAGTTATTTAGAAATCAAGCCACACTTAACCAGTATGGTTACCACAGCATTCTGCAGCGATACGCCATCTCAACTGGCTTGCGCTTAGTGGGACTATAATTTGTTTTTCAATAGGACAATAATCCAAAACACACCTCCAGGCTGTGTAAGGGCTATTTGTCCAAGAAGGAGAGTGATGGAGTGCTGCATCAAATGACCTGGCCTCCACAATCACCCAACCTGATCCCAATTGAGATGGTTTGGGATGAGTTGGACCACAGAGTGAAGATAAAGCAGCCAACAAGTGCTCAGCATATGTGGGAACTCCTTCAAGACTGCTGGAAAAGCATTCCTCATGGAGCTGGTTGAAAGAATACCAAGAGTGTGCAATGCTGTCATCAATGCAAAGGGTGGCTACTTTGAAGAATCTAAAATATATTTTGATTCGTTTAACACTTTTTCGTTTACTACATGTGTATATGTACATGTGCACATTGGTGTTATTTCATAGTTTTGATGTCTTCAATATTATTCTACAATGTAGAAAATTGTCAAAATCAAGAGAAACCCTTGAATGAGTTGGTGTGTCCAAACTTTTGGCCGGGACTGTATACAGTGCATTCGGAAAGTATTCAGACCCATTGACTTTTTCCACGTTTTGTTACATTAAAGCGGTATTCTAAAATATACATTTTTTTAATTTTACACCCAATACCACTGAATGACACATTTTTTTGAATTTTTTGCAAATGTATTAAAAATAGTAAACTGAAATACGTTATTTAAATGAGTATTCAGACCCTTTGAAATGAGACACGGAATTGAGCTCAGGTGCATTCTGTTTCCATTGATCATCTTTGAGATGTTTCTACAACTTGATTGGAGTCCACCTGTAGTACATTCAATTGATTGGACATGATTTTGAAAGGCACACACCTGTCTATAAAAAAGGTCGCACAGCAATTTGGGGAGAAGGGCCTTGGTCAGGAAGGGGACCAAGAACCCGATGGTGACTGACAGAGCTCCAGAGTTCCTCTGTGGAGATGGGAGAACTCTCCAGAAGGACAACCATCTCTGCAGCACTCTACCAATCAGGTTTATCAGACGGAAGACACTCCTCAGTAAAAGGCCATGACAGCTCACTTGGAGTTTGCCAAAATGCACCTAAAGGACTCTCAGACCATGCGAAACAAGATTCTCTGGTCTAATGAAACCAAGATTGAACTCTTTGGCCTGAATTCCAAGCGTCACGTCTGGAGGAAACCTGGCACCATCCCTACGGGGAAGCATGGAAGTGGCAGCATCAGAGCCCGGACTTGAACCCAATCGAACATCTCTGGAGAAACCTAAAAATAGCTGTACAGCGACACTCCTCATTCAACCCAACTGAGCTTTAGCGGATCTGCAAAGAAGAATGGGAGAAACTCGCTAAATACAGGTGTGCCAAGCTTGTAACGTCATATCCAAGAAGACTCGAGGTTGTAATCGCTGCCATAGGTGCTTCAATAAAGTACTGAGTAAAGGGTCTGAATACTTATGTAAATGTGATATTTCCATTTTTAATAGTTTTTGCAAAATGTTCTGAACCTGTTTTTGCTATGTCATTATTAGGTATTGTGTGTAGATTGATGAGGGGGGAAACAATTTAATCAATTTTAGAATAAGGCTGTTATGTAACAAAATGTGGAAAAATTCAGGGGGTCTGAATACTTTCTGAATGCACTGTATATCTAATTTGTTTTAATGACATAAAATCAATCCAAACTGTGCAGCGGCCAATTGTGAGTTGAAAAGAGACATCTGTTACCAAACACAAACATTTAATGACATTCAGAGATTGTCAATCCAAGCCTTTGATACTGGGTAAGCCTACAAGGTAGGGAGAAATGTATTTTCTGTTTGTCAAGATTGACATAGTCTATTTATTGTGGTGTTGAAAATGCAAACCATGATATGGAGGTGCCCCTAGTCTGTATGATTTTTTTCCATTGGTTGCGTGGTGCATTGTCACAGAAACCTGATGGTGGAAAATTTGTTTACATATTGTCCCCAGCACACTCCCTCAAAACTTCTGTGGCATTGTGTTGTGTTACAAAACTGCACATTTCAGAGTGGTCTATTATTGTCTCCAGCACAAGGTGCACCTGTGTAATGATCATGCTGTTTAATCAGCTTCTTGGTATGCCACACCTGTCAGGAGGATGGGTTATCTTGGCAAAGGAGAAATGCTCACTAACAGGGATGTAAACAAATTGGTGCACAGAATTGGAGAGAACAAAAATGTAAATGCAACATGTAAAGTGTTAGTCATGTTTTATGAGCTGAAATAAAAGATCCCAGAAATGTTCCATATGCGCAAAAAAACATTTTTCTCTCCAATTTTGTGCACCAATTTGTTTACATCCCTGTTAGTTTTCCAAGATAATCCATCCACTTGACAGGTGTAGAATATCAAGAAGCGGATTAAACAGCATGACCATTACACAGGTGCACCTTGTGCTGGGGACAATAAAAGGCCATTCGAAAATGCCACAGAAGTTTTGATGGAGCGTGCAATTGGCATGCTGACTGCAGGAATGTCCACCAGAGCTGTTGCCAGATAATTAAATGTTAATTTCTCTACCATAAGCCACCTCCAATGTAATTTTAGAGAATTTGGCAGTACGTTCAACCGACACAACACAGACCACGTGTATGGCATCGTGTGGGCGGGCGGTTTGCTGATATCAATGTTGTGAACAGAGTGCCCCATGGTAGCCATGGGGTTAGGGTATGGGCAGGCATAAACTACGGACATGCACAGAGATACTGTGACGAGATCCTGAGGCCCATTGTCATGCCATTCATCCGCCGCCATCTCCTCATGTTTCAGCATGATAATGCACAGCCCCATGTTGCAAGGATCTGTACAAAATTCCTGGAAGCTGAAAATGTGCCAGTTCTTCCATGGCCTGCATACTCCCCAGACAAGTCACCCATTTAGCATGTTTGGGATGCTCTGGATCGACATGTACGACAGTGTTCCAGTTCCCGCCAATATCCAGTAATTTCGCACAGCCATTGAAGAGCAGCGGGCCAACATTCCACAAGCCACAATCAACAGCCTGATCAACTCTGTGCGAAGATGATGTGTCGCGCTGCATTAGGCAAATGGTGTTCAGACCAGATGCTGACTGGTTTTGTGGTCCATGACCCTACTTCTTTTAAATGTATCTGTGAACAACTGATGCATATCTGTATTCCCAGTCATGTGAAATCCAAGGATTTGGGGCCAAATTTACTTCTTTAAATTGACGGATTTGTCTTTTTTACTGTAACTCAGTAAAATCTTTGAAATTGTTGCATGTTGCGTTTATATTTTTGTTCAATGTAATTATAAATATGGCATCAAAATGTTGCAAATCTGATTTCCCCCTAGCTGATCATTGTCTGCAGCCTTCCTCTGATCGTAGTGTAATGAAACAGGCAGACAGAGTGAGCGAGCTTGTCCTGTGGTGTTAGGTGAATCCCCAACCTTCATGCCTGTAGCCCTGAGTGGCATCAATTGTGCCACCAAAGCATGCTGAAGTGGCTACAGTTGTTAGTTTTGGTCAAACATTATTTTGAGTTAATTCTATGAGGGGGGAGCATTTTAAATTTTTCTGACACTGCAAAGGGAGAGTCTTGTGAGGGGGGGGGGGGGGGGTGCATAATGTTTTTAGGACAGCTTGAGTTGGGGATCAGCCCCTCCCCTCCAGTTAATTTCAATCAGTCCCTAAATTATTCAAATGTAAATCTGTGTGTGTGCAGAGATACACACGTGTTCCTCTCAGATGGTCCTGGTGAAATCTGGTCCTTATTCCAGTAATATGATGACATCTATTGGCCTATTTGGGAATTGAACAAGTGTACTGTACTTATTCTAAACTGCCTATGGAGGGAGCCAAGGACCAGAGAGCAATATGAGGCAATCAGGCAGACTGAAGGAACACTTTACCAAACAGAACACCGACCCAGGTAGAACATTGAGATGATGGAAGTAACACTGAATTAAAGTAGAATAATGTAGACTGACAAAAGGCTAAATTCAGACTAGGTTAACTTTTTTTTTTTTCACCAGTTTGCTGTAATAATTTGTTTTTAAAAATGCATACCTGAATGGATAGATGTAAACATGCAATACTTTACTGATAAATAACAAGTATTTCAGTGTCACACAGCAGAATAGCCTATGGTAGAAAAATATGACAAAATATAAAATAAAGTGACAAAACTGATCCAAGTTTCCTGTAATAATTGATAACATTATTTTGTCAAGCTTCAACGAGTTTTTTTCTGAACAGCTTGTTGACTTTTCCCTGAGCTTGTTGTGTGCAGCTAGTACATCTTTCTGAACACTGTACTTATTATTTGTGAAATGCTTCACCCCTATGAACGCACCTCTAGAGTAAACCCTCTCAAGTTTATTTATTTATTTATTTTATTTTACCTTTATTTAACCAGGTAGGCAAGTTGAGAACAAGTTCTCATTTACAATTGCGACCTGGCCAAGATAAAGCAAAGCAGTTAGACAGATACAACAACACAGAGTTACACATGGAGTAAAACAAACATACAGTCAATAATAAAGTATAAACAAGTCTATATACAATGTGAGCAAATGAGGTGAGAAGGGAGGTAAAGGCAAAAAAAGGCCTTGGTGGCAAGGTAAATACAATATAGCAAGTAAAACACTGGAATGGTAGTTTTGCAATGGAAGAATGTGCAAAGTAGAAATAAAAATAATGGGGTGCAAAGGAGCAAAATAAATAAATAAATTAAATACAGTTGGGAAAGAGGTACAGTGCCTTGCGAAAGTATTTGGCCCCCTTGAACTTTGCGACCTTTTGCCACATTTCAGGCTTCAAACATAAAGATATAAAACTGTATTTTTTGTGAAGAATCAACAACAAGTGGGACACAATCATGAAGTGGAACGACATTTATTGGATATTTCAAACTTTTTTAACAAATCAAAAACGGAAAAATTGGGCGTGCAAAATTATTCAGCCCCTTTACTTTCAGTGCAGCAAACTCTCTCCAGAAGTTCAGTGAGGATCTCTGAATGATCCAATGTTGACCTAAATGACTAATGATGATAAATACAATCCACCTGTGTGTAATCAAGTCTCCGTATAAATGCACCTGCACTGTGATAGTCTCAGAGGTCCGTTAAAAGCGCAGAGAGCATCATAAAGAACAAGGAACACACCAGGCAGGTCCGAGATACTGTTGTGAAGAAGTTTAAAGCCGGATTTGGATACAAAAAAAATTCCCAAGCTTTAAACATCCCAAGGAGCACTGTGCAAGCGATAATATTGAAATGGAAGGAGTATCAGACCACTGCAAATCTACCAAGACCTGGCCGTCCCTCTAAACTTTCAGCTCATACAAGGAGAAGACTGATCAGAGATGCAGCCAAGAGGCCCATGATCACTCTGGATGAACTGCAGAGATCTACAGCTGAGGTGGGAGACTCTGTCCATAGGACAACAATCAGTCGTATATTGCACAAATCTGGCCTTTATGGAAGAGTGGCAAGAAGAAAGCCATTTCTTAAAGATATCCATAAAAAGTGTAAAGTTTGCCACAAGCCACCTGGGAGACACACCAAACATGTGGAAGAAAGTGCTCTGGTCAGATGAAACCAAAATTGAACTTTTTGGCAACAATGCAAAACGTTATGTTTGGCGTAAAAGCAACACAGCTGAACACACCATCCCCACTGTCAAACATGGTGGTGGCAGCATCATGGTTTGGGCCTGCTTTTCTTCAGCAGGGACAGGGAAGATGGTTAAAATTGATGGGAAGATGGATGGAGCCAAATACAGGACCATTCTGGAAGAAAACCTGATGGAGTCTGCAAAAGACCTGAGACTGGGACGGAGATTTGTCTTCCAACAAGACAATTATCCAAAACATAAAGCAAAATCTACAATGGAATGGTTCAAAAATAAACATATCCAGGTGTTAGAATAGCCAAGTCAAAGTCCAGACCTGAATCCAATCGAGAATCTGTGGAAAGAACTGAAAACTGGTGTTCACAAATGCTCTCCATCCAACCTCACTGAGCTCGAGCTGTTTTGCAAGGAGGAATGGGAAAAAATGTCAGTCTCTCAATGTGCAAAACTGATAGAGACATACCCCAAGCGACTTACAGCTGTAATCGCAGCAAAAGGTGGCGTTACAAAGTATTAACTTAAGGGGGCTGAATAATTTTGCACGCCCAATTTTTCAGTTTTTGATTTGTTAAAAAAGTTTGAAATATCCAATAAATGTCGTTCCACTTCATGATTGTGTCCCACTTGTTGTTGATTCTTCACAAAAAAATACAGTTTTATATCTTTATGTTTGAAGCCTGAAATGTGGCAAAAGGTCGCAAAGTTCAAGGGGGCCGAATACTTTCGCAAGGCACTGTAGTTGATAGGGCTAAATTATATGTGGGCTATGTACAGGTGCAGTAATCTGTGAGCTGCTCTGACAGTTGGTGCTTAAAGCTAGTGAGGGAGATAAGTGTTTCCAGTTTCAGAGATTTTTGTAGTTCGTTCCAGTCATTGGCAGCAGAGAACTGGAAAGAGAGGCGGCCAAAGAAAGAATTGGTTTTGGGGGTGACTAGAGAGATATACCTGCTGGAGCGTGTGCTACAGGTGGGAGATGCTATGGTGACCAGCGAGCTGAGATAAGGGGGGACTTTACCTAGCAGGGTCTTGTAGATGACATGGAGCCAGTGGGTTTGGCGACGAGTATGAAGCGAGGGCCAGCCAACGAGAGCGTACAGGTCGCAATGGTGGGTAGTGTATGGGGCTTTGGTGACAAAACGGATTGCACTGTGATAGACTGCATCCAGTTTGTTGAGTAGGGTATTGGAGGCTATTTTGTAAATTACATCGCCAAAGTCGAGGATTGGTAGGATGGTCAGTTTTACAAGGGTATGTTTGGCAGCATGAGTGAAGGATGCTTTGTTGCGAAATAGGAAGCCAATTCTAGATTTAACTTTGGATTGGAGATGTTTGATATGGGTCTGGAAGGAGAGTTTACAGTCTAACCAGACACCTAAGTATTTGTAGTTGTCCACGTATTCTAAGTCAGAGCCGTCCAGAGTAGTGATGTTGGACAGGCGGGTAGGTGCAGGTAGTGATCGGTTGAAGAGCATGCATTTAGTTTTACTTGTATTTAAGAGCAGTTGGAGGCCACGGAAGGAGAGTTGTATGGCATTGAAGCTTGCCTGGAGGGTTGTTAACACAGTGTCCAAAGAAGGGCCGGAAGTATACAGAATGGTGTCGTCTGCGTAGAGGTGGATCAGAGACTCACCAGCAGCAAGAGCGACCTCATTGATGTATACAGAGAAGAGAGTCGGTCCAAGAATTGAACCCTGTGGCACCCCCATAGAGACTGCCAGAGGTCCGGACAACAGACCCTCAGATTTGACACACTGAACTCTATCAGAGAAGTAGTTGGTGAACCAGGCGAGGCAATCATTTGAGAAACCAAGGCTGTTGAGTCTGCCGATGAGGATGTGTTGATTGACAGAGTCGAAAGCCTTGGCCAGATCAATGAATACGGCTGCACAGTAATGTTTCTTATCGATGGCGGTTAAGATATCGTTTAGGACCTTGAGCGTGGCTGAGGTGCACCCATGACCAGCTCTGAAACCAGATTGCATAGCAGAGAAGGTATGGTGAGATTCAAAATGGTCGGTAATCTGTTTGTTGACTTGGCTTTCGAAGACCTTAGAAAGGCATGGTAGGATAGATATAGGTCTGTAGCAGTTTGGGTCAAGAGTGTCCCCCCCTTTGAAGAGGGGGATGACCGCAGCTGCTTTCCAATCTTTGGGAATCTCAGACGACACGAAAGAGAGGTTGAACAGGCTAGTAATAGGGGTGGCAACAATTTCGGCAGATAATTTTAGAAAGAAAGGGTCCAGATTGTCTAGCCCGGCTGATTTGTAGGGGTCCAGATTTTGCAGCTCTTTCAGAACATCAGCTGAATGGATTTGGGAGAAGGAGAAATGGGGAAGGCTTGGGCGAGTTGCTGTTGGGGGTGCAGTGCTGTTGACAGGGGTAGGAGTAGCCAGGTGGAAAGCATGGCCAGCAGTAGAAAAATGCTTATTGAAATTTTCAATTATGGTGGATTTATCAGTGGTGACAGTGTTTCCTATCTTCAGTGCAGTGGGCAGCTGGGAGGAGGTGTTCTTATTCTCCATGGACTTTACAGTGTCCCAGAACTTTTTTGAGTTAGTGTTGCAAGAAGCAAATTTCTGCTTGAAAAGTACCCCCAGTGCTTAGTAATTTTCCGGTAAACTGCATTGATAACGCCAACCGTATAACTGAGGTACTGTAGCTTAGCAGCCTACTGGTTAAAGTGCATGGCGTCCTATTCTTGGTGGGTTTGGAATATGAAGGGCTCTGTCCGGACTTGTTGTGCATGCTCTCCTCACTGAATACTGTATCCCGGTGGTTATCAATATTGTGATATTTCTCATTAAGGCTGCTATCCTACTTGAATTGTTTTATTTTTATGGATGAAAGCATTTGGCCACAACATTCTAACCGGCGACACCGTCTCTAATCCTGCCTCAACTCGCAAGTCTCACAGCTAATACACGCGGAGAAAATTATTCATTTTTTGGCTCTGGGGAAGAGGCGTTCGATTCGGTCGCTCAGCCTCCTTCATTACACACAAAGTTCTGGTCAGGGTGATGGCTCTTCACCAAAAAATTGTCTGTTTCTCTCACGAACTGGTAGAATTGAACTTGGGCGCGAGGTCCTTCCGCACAATCATGTCCAGCAGGGCTCGTTTCTGGTAGGACTTAGCTTTGTTGTTCACCTCACTCTATGCGGGGTGATAAGAGACTTTATAAAACCTCGACAACTGTACCACGGTGTGGCTGCCTTTACACAGGACCCAAACAGGCTGCGCGCGTGCGCCATCGTGCATAAATGTATTTTGTCCCCCCACACCAAACGCGATCACAACACGCAGTTTAAAATATCAAAACAAACTCTGAACCAATTACATTAATTTGGGGACAGGTCGAAAAGTATTAAACATGTATGGCAATTTAGCTAGTTAGCTTGCACTTGCTAGCTAATTTGTCCTATTTAGCTAGCTTGCTGTTGCTAGGTCATTTGTCCTGGGATATAAACATTGAGTTGTTATTTTACCGGAAATGCAGAAGTTGCTCTACTCCGCCAATTAATCCACACATAAAATGGTCAACTGAATCGTTTCTAGTCATCCCTCTTCCTTCCAGGCTTTTTCTTCTCTTGACTTTATATTGTGATTGGCAACTTTCATAAATTAGGTGCATTACTGCCACTGATCTCGGTTGTCTTTCAGTCACCCAGGTGAGTATAACCAATGAGTAGATGGCACGTGGGTACCTGCTTCTATAAACCAATGAGGAGACGGAAGAGGCAGGACTTGCAGCGTGATCTGCGTCAGAAATAGAACTGATTTCTATTTTAGCCCTTGGCAACACAGACGCTTGTTGGCGCATGGAGCAGTGTGGGTGCAATAATTGAATAACATATTTCTACGTTTATTTTACAATCCTCGCGCATGGTGTAGTCAGCCTGTTACTAATGTCTGCGTCGAGTGTTAATTAAAGTCATAATGTGCATAGTTTACATTAATTAAATCTCAACCATAAATGTTAGAAACGTACAATTTTTCCCGTGCAAGCAGACATTCCGACGTACCCACATTTAACTATAATGTAGCCCACGCTTGTGTATTTCCTGTTATCGCTAAGGGCCTAGAAAACATGATGTCCAATCTATAGTTAATCTGTCTTTCCCTCAACACCTCACGGTATGTTATTTTATCTCGCTGTATACAGAGCTAAACGTTGTTAGCCAATCACATACTGTGTTGTTACCAGTTCCCAGTTGCCAAAATCAGACAACCAATAATTGTTGCGTCCACTGCTTTCAGTCGAATAGAGGTGCTATTCGGGCTCCTTAGGATGTCCCTTCAGTCGAATAGAGCAGTTCATAGACTTTCCCAGAGGGTCTGTGCTATTCAGGGTCCTTGGGATGTTCCTACCTCTATCAAGTGTAAATGTAAAATGGTTAGGTTTAGTGTTAGTTTAAGGTAAGGACGTCCCAAGGAATCCGGATAGCAGTGACCGTTCATAGAGTGAGAGACTGGCAGGATATTTGAGAGCTCGGCAGCAACACAGACATTATTTTGTTAGATTTTTTTTTTTTACAGCCGGCAGAAGTGATTTTCGAGTGTCTGTCATAGATAGTTTCCTTAGAGACGATGAAAATAATTACCAAGATGTCCTTGATCCAACTTGTCCTTGATCCAACTGAGTAGTAAGTAGGCTATACTTAAGTTGTGATTATCGTTAGGAAAATGTAGGCCTACTGTGTTTATAAGTCCAATTTGATTTATCAGAAAAAAATAATGTTTTTGTTGATAACGTATTGTCGAAAGCACGTAGGCAATATTATTTACGGTGTCGATAGGGGAGTAGGCTAGTGTACATTTGACTTGTAAAAGACAAACACAATCTAATCAAAGTAATCAAAGATAAAGTATTGCTCCTATTGAAATGTAATGTGCTTTTAGTGTGTATTCTGTTGCATAAATTTTTTTTAACTTTTGCCTATTAGATCAATTTCAGTGCGCGCATGTCTGATTTGACTTAATCCATGTTCAGGTGAGGCCATTCCATGTCTTTATCGCTTTGTATGAGAAGGCAGTTTGGTAGAAGGTGGTAGACCGTTTGAGGACGCTACAATCACCCCTGGAGGAGGTTCTTGGGACACTGCTATTTAAGTCTGAGCAGAGGTTGACGAAAACATTCAACGGTGGTGATGCTTATATTGCGTTTTATTTTGAAAACCAGGCAGATGTTGGAGTAGAACTGAACAGGTTGAACTTGTTGAGTACACTCTTAGAAAAAGCGGTTCCAAATGCTTATACGGCAGTCCCCATAGAAGTACCGCTTTTGGTTTGAGTAGCAACCCTTTTGGTTTCCATGTAGAACCATCTGTGGAATGGAACACAAAAGGGTTCTACCTAGGCACCAAAGGGGTTCTACCTGGAAACAAAAAGGGTTCTCCTATGGGGACAGCGGAAGAATCCTTTTAGGGTCTAGATGGCACCTTTTTTCCTGAGCGTAGGCCTACATTACCGTGGTTTTCTATAAAAAGTAAATGCAACAGGCCCTGTGCTTCTCTGGAGGATCACCAACTCAGTATGACTAAAATGAGCAGTTCTAATTTGCACCGTTATGCAATTATTACGAGACTGGATACAAGTAGCTAATTCTGGCAACATATGTTCTAGCATTCATTTATTGAGGCAAGCAGATCAGAGATGTCAAGGTGGTACACAAGAGTTTGCTACAGTATGTGTATAGTGTACATAACCACTACCAATATACCTTTTTAAAATAAGCATTTAGTCAATCAAATAATTACTCTGTAAAACACGGAATGCAGTTACTCTATTGAACTAGTAGGATGAAAGAATTTACACTCAGACAATTACAGTGTACATTAAATACATTATACATTACGGAAAACACAGAGTATATGACTATCACCAATAGGTTAAAACAACGTGGTAACACGTGTCTTCAGTTCAGAATAGTCTCTAAGTGAAAATATGTGTGTCTAACACACATGAGCTTGGTAGCAAGTTCTCGAAGTAAGACCAAATTCACTGTTCTTTTAACCAAATTCAAGCAGAAATTCACACCGAACCCGAAATCAACATTTATTTGCACTTTGCTAGTTATTACAAAAGACAGGAAAACACAGCCAGATTCAAATCTAATCAACTCAATGTAAATGATAGGAGCGAATCCTTCTGTTGCTCCCTCTTTGAACTATCAGCTGCCTGACAAACAAAATAACACTCCGTGTAACAACAAATCCATAGCACTTACAGTACAATAAAATATACAGTTAAATTGGCTGTGGCTATAGATACTTTTGTACCGGTTTCCTCCAGCATCTTCACAAGGTCCTTTTCTGTTGTTCTGGGATTGATTTGCACTTTTCGCACCAAAGTACTTTCATCTCCAGGAGACAGAACATGTCTCCTTCCTGAGTGGTACGCCGGCTGCGTGGTGTTTATACTTGCGTACTATTGTTTGTACAGATGAACGTGGTACCTTCAGGCGTTTGGACATTTCTCCCGAAGATTAACCAATTTGTTTTCTGAGGTCTTGGTTGATTTCTTCTGATTTTCCCATGATGTCAAGCAAAGAGGCACTTAGTTTGAAGGCAGGCCTTGAAATACATCCACAGGTACGCCTCAAATGATGTCAATTAGCCTATCAGAAGCTTCTAAAGTCATGACATCATTTTCTGGAATTTTCCAAGCTGTTCAAAGGCACAGTCAATTTAGTGTATGTAAATTTCTGCCCCACTGGAATTGTGATACAGTGAATTGTAAGTGAAATAATCTGTGTGTAAACAAATGTTGGAAAAATTACTTGTCGTGCACAAAGTAGATTTCCTAAACGACTTACCAAAACTATAGTTCGTTAACAAGAAATTTGTGGAGTGGTTGAAAAGCGAGTTTTAATGACTCCAATCTAAGTGTATGTAAACTTCCGACTTCAATTGTATACAAATTCATATCTCTTCACGAACTCTTGAACAATCCAAACATGACAATTTAATTCACACACCTCTCCTGGCGTCAGTGACCCCCGGACTTCCATGGGAACGCCAGCAAGTATTATCACCTTCTCATCCTTCCACTACAGTGGTCATTTATGGAAAACAATTGAAAAATCATGCCAAATAGTGTCCCCCTGCAAGAACGGTTTTGGGGTTTCCAGGACTGCCGAAACATTGAAAAAAGAACACTGTCCGAAGATGCTTTTCTTTTTCAGGCCCCAGAGCCTGTAGGATGGGCGTTGGCAGTTTGTTAATTATTTGGCCTGATATAAAGCCAGGGCAGTGGGTGGCGACATGCGCTTGTGACATTTGTTTGCAGACCGCCATAGTATCAAAGAAGAAGACCTCGTATGCCCCACTGGCGCCGACAGAGATGGCCGCCTCGCTTCGCGTTCCTAGGAAACTATGCAGTTTTTTGTTTTTTTACGTGTTATTTCTTACATTAGTACCCCAGGTCATCTTAGGTTTCATTACATACAGTCGAGAAGAACTACTGAATATAAGATCAGCGTCAACTCACCATCAGTACGACCAAGAATATGTTTTTCGCGACGCGGATCCTGTGTTCTGCCTTACAAACAGGACAACGGAGTGGATCCTATGCAGCGACCCAAAAAAACGACTCCGAAAGAGAGGGAAACGAGGCGGTCTTCTGGTCAGACTCCGGAGACGGGCACACCGTGCACCACTCCCTAGCATTCTTCTTGCCAATGTCCAGTCTCTTGACAACAAGGTTGATGAAATCCGAGCAAGGGTAGCATTCCAGAGGGACATCAGAGACTGTAACGTCTTTTGCTTCACTGAAACATGGCTCACTGGAGAGACTCTATCCGAAGCGGTGCAGCCAACGAGTTTCTCCACGCATCGCGCTGACAGAAACAAACATCTTTCTGGTAAGAAGAGGGGCGGGGGCGTATACCTCATGGCCAACGTGACATGGTGTGATGAAAGAAACATACAGGAACTCAAATCCTTCTGTTCACCTGATTTAGAATTCCTCACAATCAAATGTAGACCGCATTATCTACCAAGAGAATTCTCTTCGATTATAATCACAGCCGCATATATCCACCCCCCAAGCAGACACATTGATGGCTCTGAACGAACTTTATTTAACTCTCTGCAAACTGGAAACGATTTATCCGGAGGCTGCATTCATTGTAGCTGGGGATTTTAACAAGGCTAATCTGAAAACAAGACTCCCTAAATTTTATCAGCATATCGATTGCGCAACCAGGGGTGGAAAGACCTTGGATCATTGTTACTCTAACTTCCGCGACGCATATAAGGCCCTGCCCCGCCCCCCTTTCGGAAAAGCTGACCACGACTCCATTTTGTTGATCCCTGCCTACAGACAGAAACTAAAACAAGAGGCTCCCACGCTGAGGTCTGTCCAACGCTGGTCCGACCAAGCTGACTCCACACTCCAAGACTGCTTCCATCACGTGGACTGGGAGATGTTTCGTATTGCGTCAGATAACAACATTGACGAATACGCTGATTCGGTGTGCGAGTTCATTAGAACGTGCGTTGAAGATGTCGTTCCCATAGCAACGATTAAAACATTCCCTAACCAGAAACCGTGGATTGATGGCAGCATTCGTGTGAAACTGAAAGCGCGAACCACTGCTTTTAATCAGGGCAAGGTGTCTGGTAACATGACCGAATACAAACAGTGCAGCTATTCCCTCCGCAAGGCTATCAAACAAGCTAAGCGCCAGTACAGAGACAAAGTAGAATCTCAATTCAACGGCTCAGACACAAGAGGCATGTGGCAGGGTCTACAGTCAATCACGGACTACACAAAGAAATCCAGCCCAGTCACGGACCAGGATGTCTTGCTCCCAGGCAGACTAAATAACTTTTTTGCCCGCTTTGAGGACAATACAGTGCCACTGACACGGCCTGCAACGAAAACATGCAGTCTCTCCTTCACTGCAGCCGAGGTGAGTAAGACATTTAAACGTGTTAACCCTCGCAAGGCTGCAGGCCCAGACGGCATCCCCAGCCGCGCCCTCAGAGCATGCGCAGACCAGCTGGCCGGTGTGTTTACGGACATATTCAATCAATCCCTATACCAGTCTGCTGTTCCCACATGCTTCAAGAGGGCCACCATTGTTCCTGTTCCCAAGAAAGCTAAGGTAACTGAGCTAAACGACTACCGCCCCGTAGCACTCACATCCGTCATCATGAAGTGCTTTGAGAGACTAGTCAAGGACCATATCACCTCCACCCTACCTGACACCCTAGACCCACTCCAATTTGCTTACCTCCCAAATAGGTCCACAGACGATGCAATCTCAACCACACTGCACACTGCCCTAACCCATCTGGACCTATGTGAGAATGCTGTTCATCGACTACAGCTCGGCATTCAACACCATAGTACCCTCCAAGCTCGTCATCAAGCTCGAGACCCTGGGTCTCGACCCCGCCCTGTGCAACTGGGTACTGGACTTCCTGACGGGCCGCCCCCAGGTGGTGAGGGTAGGCAACAACATCTCCTCCCCGCTGATCCTCAACACTGGGGCCCCACAAGGGTGCGTTCTGAGCCCTCTCCTGTACTCCCTGTTCACCCACGACTGCGTGGCCACGCACGCCTCCAACTCAATCATCAAGTTTGCGGACGACACAACAGTGGTAGGCTTGATTACCAACAACGACGAGACGGCCTACAGGGAGGAGGTGAGGGCCCTCGGAGTGTGGTGTCAGGAAAATAACCTCACACTCAACGTCAACAAAACTAAGGAGATGATTGCGGACTTCAGGAAACAGCAGAGGGAACACCCCCCTATCCACATCGATGGAACAGTATTGGAGAGGGTAGCAAGTTTTAAGTTCCTCGGCATACACATCACAGACAAACTGAATTGGTCCACTCACACTGACAGCATCGTGAAGAAGGCGCAGCAGCGCCTCTTCAACCTCAGGAGGCTGAAGAAATTCGGCTTGTCACAAAAAGCACTCACAAACTTCTACAGATGCACAACCGAGAGCATCCTGGCGGGCTGTATCACCGCCTGGTATGGCAACTGCACCGCCCTCAACCGTAAGGCTCTCCAGAGGGTAGTGAGGTCTGCACAACGCATCACCGGGGGCAAACTACCTGCCCTCCAGGACACCTACACCACCCGATGTCACAGGAAGGCCATAAAGATCATCAAGGACATCAACCACCCGAGCCACTGCCTGTTCACCCCGCTATCATCCAGAAGGCGAGGTCAGTACAGGTGCATCAAAGCTGGGACCGAGATACTGAAAAACAGCTTCTATCTCAAGGCCATCAGACTGTGCAACAGCCACCACTAACACTGAGTGGCTGCTGCCAACACACTGACACTGACTCAACTCCAGCCACTTTAATAATGGGAATTGATGGGAAATGATGTAAATATATCACTGGCCACTTTAAACAATGCTACCTTATATAATGTTACTTACCCTACATTATTCATCTCATATGCATACGTATATACTGTACTCTATATCATCGACTGTATCCTTATGTAATACATGTATCACTAGCCACTTTAAACTATGCCACTTTGTTTACATACTCATCTCATTTGTACATACTGTACTCGATACCATCTACTGTATCTTGCCTATGCTGCTCTGTACCATCACTCATTCATATATCCTTATGTACATATTCTTTATCCCCTTACACTGTGTACAAGACAGTAGTTTTGGAATTGTTAGCTAGATTACTTGTTATTACTGCATTGTCGGAACTAGAAGCACAAGCATTTCGCTACACTCGCATTAACATCTGCTAACCATGTGTATGTGACAAATAAAATTTGATTTGATTTGATGTAGTCTAACAAATGTTAGAAGAAGATGGCGAGTGTTTATTTTTCTTTACCATATATTTGTCTTTATATAACAACATATTGTTAAATAGGGATAAATAATTGAAGATGTTTTTGGATTTAAATTGATAGCTACGTTACTTTTTTACTTACATCAGCCTAGCTAACGTTAGCCAGACAGTTTTGTTTAACCAACGTTAGCTAGCAAATTGTTTTTTGTTGCTTTCAGTTTGTATGTAACGTTAGCTTGCACTTAAATGGCATCCCTCGAGGAGGTCTTATTTAATTTTTCCAACCAGGCGAAGTACTATGGCACCACTGATCTCGACAAGAGGCGCAACAATCGTAGAGGGCAGAAATGCACTATTCAGGGTAGAGGTCGACCGATTAATCGGAATGGCTGATTAATTAGGGCGATTTCAAGTTTTCATAACAATCGGAAATCGGTATTTTTGGGCGCAGATTTAGGCTAATCAAGGCTAATCTGAAAACAAGACTCCCTAAATTTTATCAGCATATCGATTGCGCAACCAGGGGTGGAAAGACCTTGGATCATTGTTACTCTAACTTCCGCGACGCATATAAGGCCCTGCCCCGCCCCCTTTCGGAAAAGCTGACCACGACTCCATTTTGTTGATCCCTGCCTACAGACAGAAACTAAAACAAGAGGCTCCCACGCTGAGGTCTGTCCAACGCTGGTCCGACCAAGCTGACTCCACACTCCAAGACTGCTTCCATCACGTGGACTGGGAGATGTTTCGTATTGCGTCAGATAACAACATTGACGAATACGCTGATTCGGTGTGCGAGTTCATTAGAACGTGCGTTGAAGATGTCGTTCCCATAGCAACGATTAAAACATTCCCTAACCAGAAACCGTGGATTGATGGCAGCATTCGTGTGAAACTGAAAGCGCGAACCACTGCTTTTAATCAGGGCAAGGTGTCTGGTAACATGACCGAATACAAACAGTGCAGCTATTCCCTCCGCAAGGCTATCAAACAAGCTAAGCGCCAGTACAGAGACAAAGTAGAATCTCAATTCAACGGCTCAGACACAAGAGGCATGTGGCAGGGTCTACAGTCAATCACGGACTACACAAAGAAATCCAGCCCAGTCACGGACCAGGATGTCTTGCTCCCAGGCAGACTAAATAACTTTTTTGCCCGCTTTGAGGACAATACAGTGCCACTGACACGGCCTGCAACGAAAACATGCAGTCTCTCCTTCACTGCAGCCGAGGTGAGTAAGACATTTAAACGTGTTAACCCTCGCAAGGCTGCAGGCCCAGACGGCATCCCCAGCCGCGCCCTCAGAGCATGCGCAGACCAGCTGGCCGGTGTGTTTACGGACATATTCAATCAATCCCTATACCAGTCTGCTGTTCCCACATGCTTCAAGAGGGCCACCATTGTTCCTGTTCCCAAGAAAGCTAAGGTAACTGAGCTAAACGACTACCGCCCCGTAGCACTCACATCCGTCATCATGAAGTGCTTTGAGAGACTAGTCAAGGACCATATCACCTCCACCCTACCTGACACCCTAGACCCACTCCAATTTGCTTACCTCCCAAATAGGTCCAAAGACGATGCAATCTCAACCACACTGCACACTGCCCTAACCCATCTGGACCTATGTGAGAATGCTGTTCATCGACTACAGCTCGGCATTCAACACCATAGTACCCTCCAAGCTCGTCATCAAGCTCGAGACCCTGGGTCTCGACCCCGCCCTGTGCAACTGGGTACTGGACTTCCTGACGGGCCGCCCCCAGGTGGTGAGGGTAGGCAACAATATCTCCTCCCCGCTGATCCTCAACACTGGGGCCCCACAAGGGTGCGTTCTGAGCCCTCTCCTGTACTCCCTGTTCACCCACGACTGCGTGGCCACGCACGCCTCCAACTCAATCATCAAGTTTGCGGACGACACAACAGTGGTAGGCTTGATTACCAACAACGACGAGACGGCCTACAGGGAGGAGGTGAGGGCCCTCGGAGTGTGGTGTCAGGAAAATAACCTCACACTCAACGTCAACAAAACTAAGGAGATGATTGCGGACTTCAGGAAACAGCAGAGGGAACACCCCCCTATCCACATCGATGGAACAGTAGTGGAGAGGGTAGCAAGTTTTAAGTTCCTCGGCATACACATCACAGACAAACTGAATTGGTCCACTCACACTGACAGCATCGTGAAGAAGGCGCAGCAGCGCCTCTTCAACCTCAGGAGGCTGAAGAAATTCGGCTTGTCACAAAAAGCACTCACAAACTTCTACAGATGCACAATCGAGAGCATCCTGGCGGGCTGTATCACCGCCTGGTATGGCAACTGCACCGCCCTCAACCGTAAGGCTCTCCAGAGGGTAGTGAGGTCTGCACAACGCATCACCGGGGGCAAACTACCTGCCCTCCAGGACACCTACACCACCCGATGTCACAGGAAGGCCATAAAGATCATCAAGGACATCAACCACCCGAGCCACTGCCTGTTCACCCCGCTATCATCCAGAAGGCGAGGTCAGTACAGGTGCATCAAAGCTGGGACCGAGATACTGAAAAACAGCTTCTATCTCAAGGCCATCAGACTGTGCAACAGCCACCACTAACACTGAGTGGCTGCTGCCAACACACTGACACTGACTCAACTCCAGCCACTTTAATAATGGGAATTGATGGGAAATTATGTAAATATATCACTAGCCACTTTAAACAATGCTACCTTATATAATGTTACTTACCCTACATTATTCATCTCATATGCATACGTATATACTGTACTCTATATCATCGACTGTATCCTTATGTAATACATGTATCACTAGCCACTTTAAACTATGCCACTTTGTTTACATACTCATCTCATTTGTACATACTGTACTCGATACCATCTACTGTATCTTGCCTATGCTGCTCTGTACCATCACTCATTCATATATCATTATGTACATATTCTTTATCCCCTTACACTGTGTACAAGACAGTAGTTTTGGAATTGTTAGTTAGATTACTTGTTATTACTGCATTGTCGGAACTAGAAGCAAAGCATTTCGCTACACTCACATTAACATCTGCTAACCATGTGAATGTGACAAATAAAATTTGATTTGATTTGATTTGATGTAGTCTAACAAACGTTAGAAGAAGATGGCGAGTGTTTATTTTTCTTTACCATATATTTGTCTTTATATAACAACATATTGTTAAATAGGGATAAATAATTGAAGATGTTTTTGGATTTAAATTGATAGCTACGTTACTTTTTTACTTACATCAGCCTAGCTAACGTTAGCCAGACAGTTTTGTTTAACCAACGTTAGCTAGCAAATTGTTTTTTGTTGCTTTCAGTTTGTATGTAACGTTAGCTTGCACTTAAATGGCATCCCTCGAGGAGGTCTTATTTAATTTTTCCAACCAGGCGAAGTACTATGGCACCACTGATCTCGACAAGAGGCGCAACAATCGTAGAGGGCAGAAATGCACTATTCAGGGTAGAGGTCGACCGATTAATCGGAATGGCTGATTAATTAGGGCCGATTTCAAGTTTTCATAACAATCGGAAATCGGTATTTTTGGGCGCAGACTTAGCCAACTTTTATTTATTTATTTTCTTTCTCTTCACCTTTCTGCATGGGTAACGCTTCGATGTGGTGGCTGTTGTCGTGTTGCTGGTTCGAGCTCAGGGAGGAGCGAGGAGAGGGACGGAAGCTATGTACTGTTACACTGGCAATACTAAAGTGCCTATAAGAACATCCAATAGTCAAAGGTTAATGAAATACAAATGGTTTCGAGGGAAATAGTCCTATAATAACTACAACCTAAAACTTCTTACCTGGGAATATTGAAGACTCATGTTAAAAGGAACCACCAGCTTTCATAGGTTCTCATGTTCTGAGCAAGGAACTGAAACGTTAGCTTTCTTACATGGCACATATTGCACTTTTACGTTCTTCTCCAACACTTTGTTTTTGCATTATTTAAACCAAATTGAACATGTTTCATTATCTACTTGAGGCTAAATTGATTTTATTGATGTATTATATTAAGTTAAAATAAGTGTTAATTCAGTATTGTTGTAATTGTCATTATTACAAATACATGTTTTATTTATTTTTAAATCGGCCGATTAATCGGTATTGGCTTTTTTTGGTCCTCCATTAATCTGTATCGGTATCTGCGTTGAAAAATCCTAATCGGTCGACCTCTAATTCAGGGTAACATTAAGCAGTTCGCTTCTATTACATAACTGGAAGGATTTAGCTATGAACAGCCATTTTCCATCTAGGTAGTTGATCATCCAGAAGTTGCTAGTTATACATTTAGTTATATGACTGTCATATTGAGTTGTCTAGTTATAAGTTAACTCTGATCAATCAAATGGATAGGTCTAAGCAATTATGGTCATTCCAACTGCCCTTAACTTGGTGTCTTTGCTAGACAGACACACAGACAAAGAGAGAGTAGGGAGAAATAAAGGGTGAGAATGAAAGAGAGGTGGGAAAAGAGTGAAAGACGGAGAGAAAGTCGGTTGTGCAAAATGACTTAGACTTGAGTACTACAACAACTCTTGTCTTCAAACTTGTTAGGCAATCACATGTACCTACGGGGGAAGGATGGCCAGCCACACAGGTGGGTGATTTTCACTGAGGAGAAGGAACCCATGCTGACCGAGATGCATGTTGGCCATTTCTGAGTGAAGCGCATGATTGCCAAAATCAACATACACTTTTTTGCAAAGGATTGTCAAGGATGTGGACAGCTGGGCATGTGTAATAACAGTTTGTTCATCGATCACATTCTATTATATCTCAAATGTGTTATGATTTCAATGAATGTCATATCAGAGAGAACAGAATGTTTCAATTTGTCACCTTCTGCTTAAGTGAGTACCAGTCTAGCCTGATGGCGACCGATTATTTTACCAAGTGGGTGGAGGCAATACCCATTAAGGTCTGTAAAGGAAGAGAATATACTTAACTCTACATTCCCTTCTGTAACCCATTTAAAAAGGCTGCTTGGAACCCAAAATGTATTTTCTTTTGTATGATACCCATCAAGGACCAGACTGGCGAGGCCACCTCCAAGGCGATGATGTCTTCAACACCCATGGTTCTCCTGAGGTCATCTTGTGTGACCGAGGTCGTGTACTCTGGAACAAGGTACGGATGTTATAGGTTATATCATGTCACCAATGGTTTGTTGTAGTTTTTTTTTTTTTTACAATTCGATTTTGTTTTTCCCATGGTACATAACCAGACATTTCAATATATTCCATTGTCAGTAGATATCCCTTTCCTACCCTCTCCTCCAGGTTTGGATGAACGGACCAACCACACCCTCAAGACTGCCATGGGCAAGGCCTTGACGGGTTCCTAGGAATGGTGGCAGAACAACCTGAAGGTAATTATCTTTGCACCCAACGTTAGCGTCCAGGCCTCCAGAGTACTCAACCTTTTGCCTACTGTACGGACAGGATCCGCAGCTGTTTATTGAGGTAAACAATACATTTGTATATAAAAGTATTGCCTATACTGTAGTATAAAAAATGTGTGATTGACTTAGTGTTTTTCTATTGCTTTTTGTATAACGTACTTTTGAGATCACTGATACTCCACCTGATGTGGTGGAAGTTGTCGAACCAGATCAGAACTCCTTCAAGGACCACCTTCAGGGACGGACTGAGAAGGATGTGGAGGTTTTTGACCAGGTCAAAATTATTGTCCGCTGTTAATTTATTTTCTGGCCTTCCAAGAGCTATATAAGAGATGCATTTGTAATAATATGAAATATAATTGCATTTATTTCTATTATCAGTCAAGGTGAGACTGAACATAGACAAGGCATATGAGAAAAAGGAGAGCCACCGGAGGAGAATCAAGGGGACCAAGTGCTTCGACGATCCGGGCAAATTACTTGGCTTGGAAGAAGGACGAAAGGAAGGCGAGACCTGGGAAAGCTTGGTGCTCTTTCGCTCCTAGCTGGGCTCACCATCCGTTAAGGTGAATATAAAATTTCAGATGATAACTATTTCCAATTGCCTACTCGTGGTGGGTGGCATAACCATGCTGTCAGCAGTACCAACACTGGCCCAGTGGTTTCTCCAAATAGTAAATCTCAAGGCTAACCACTGGGTCACGCTAAGTAACCACCACTTCCAGGTACGTACCGTTAAGGTGGTCATGACACCACCCTGGAGTTTCTCACAACTCATCTCTCTATCTTTCCAGGGACCATCCCTTACCAACCCCACTGACATCAAAAATGAGACAGGTATCCTTTCTTTTCTGTCTGCCATTAACATTATTGCACGTCTAATCAAACATATAGTCAACCACAAGGGGGTACTAATGAGCTATATTTTTTTTTAAATATAATAGAGGACTAATATTTTTTCAAGTGTAGATAAGGCAATGCCTGTTTTAAAATGAAAACATGCCAGCCAGACAAGCAAATGTATTTACATATGAATAGGGTGGAAATTAGCTGACTTTGTGATCTGTAAGGTAAGTAACAATGTGGTAATTGGTAAGATATATGAAGTGGGGAAAAGTCAGGATCCTAGTCAGGCTTTTGTTTGTCAAATCCTGATTAAATATATTTCATGTTTTTTAAATGTTTTATTTAACCTTTCTTTAAATGTCTATCAAATCTGTAAGCAATTGTGGCCTTAAATCAATGACAAACAGCTGAAATGTTCAGGATCTGTGATCAAAACAGGCTGGGGTGTTTTTGGTTCCGTTTAGTCTAAGGATATGCAGTAAGAATGCAACTGCACTGAATTGAATAGCCTGATTCAATGGGATTCTCCTGAATAATAAATGTTTTTATCTGTTATGCTGTTTTGTCTATGTTGATTTTCAAGAGCTTCTGTATCATGTTTTCTATTTGTATGACAAACATGATAGCTGTTTTGACATTGTTTTATTAGGTCATCGAGCTTGTTGCTAGTGATGTAGTCCTCAATGGTACGTTTGATATTTTCCCCTCTTGTGAACAGCACCATAGTGTGGTCCCAAACTTCACATGGTGTGATCCCAAAAAACATGTTCTTCTCCAATTTTGTGCACAAATTTGTTTACATCCTTGTTAGTAAGCATTGCTCCGTTGCCAGGGTAATCCATCCACCTGACAGATGTGGCATAACAAGAAGCTGATTAAACAGCATGATCATTACACAGGTGCACCTTGTGCTGGAGACAATAATAGACCACTCTGAAATGTGCAGTTTTGTATCATAACACAATGCCACAGAAGTTTTGAGGGAGTGTGCAATTGGCATGCTGACTGTAGGAATGTCCACCAGAGCTGTTGCCAGATAATTAAATGTTAATTTCTCTACTATAAGCCGCCTCCAGCGTTGTTTTAGAGAATTTGGCAGTGCATCCAACCGCAGACCATGTGTAACCACACCAGACCAGGACCTCCACATCCGGCTTCTTCACCTGTGTGATTATCTGAGATGAGCCACCCAGACAGCTGATGAAACTGAGGAGTATTTCTGCCTGTAATGAAGACCTTTTGTGGGGAAAAGGGTGGGCCTGGGAGGTGGGTGGGCCTATTCCCTCCCAGACCCACCCATGACTGCGCCCCTGCACAATCATGTAAAATTGACTGATTTCCTTACATGAACTGTGACTCAGTAAAATTGTTGCATGTTGTGTTTATATTTTTGTTCAGTACAGAAGGATGACGTGAGGTCCAGGGATAAATAAGCTTTGCACACAATGTACAGTTTCCTCTTTTATATGATTGTCACTATTTAAATGTCTAAAGGAGCCTGGTGTGCAAAGCAATGTGATGTGCCAACTACGATCTATCCTCACATATGTCTTTTAAAATGATGCCCACCGTGTAAGCTTAGTTCGTCCTAGGATGATGTTTCCAACTGAATTCTTTCCATAACCTCCAATCAGAACAAGTTTTGTGTCTTTTATGATGACATCTGACAGAGAAATAGCATCATTAATGGACAGAATACAGAATACAAAGATCCCTTAGTTATATGAATAAAGCTCTGCAACAAAATCAGTAGATACTCACCCTCATCTGTGGTTAAGATGCCTTCAAGCAAAGGAATTGTTTCCCTCAATGGAGGCTGCTGAGGGGAGGACGGCTCATAATAATGTCTGGAATGGAGTGAATGGAATGGGATCAAACACATGGAAATAGATTCCTTAGTTATATGATTTAGTATAAAGCTCTCCAACAGAATCAGTAGATGCTCAGAAGATACTCACCCGCCTCCCCAGTTGCAGCGATGGGACAAGCCTGTAACTACAAATTGGATATCACGAAATTAGGGAGAAAAAGGTGTAAAAATAAATGTAATTATGAAGATACCATCACCTGTGGTTAAGATGCCTTCAAGCAATGGAATTATTTCACTCAATGGAGGCTGCTGAGGGGAGGACGGCTCATAATAAAGTCTGGAATGGAGTGAATGGAATGGCATTAAGATACCATTCCACTGACTCTGCTCTAGCCATTACCACGAGCCCGTTCTCCCCAGTTAAGGTGCCACCAACCTCTTGTGGTTTCACTATCTACAATGGAAAGGATGCACAGAAGTTTTGTAAGATAAAGTGTAAAGATGAAATTCCTATTGAATAAACTACAATACCTGCTACATATTTTAGTTGTGTTAAGTTTTATCAAATACTTTTCTGGTATTTATTGCAGTAAACACAGTGTATGGTTGGTTTAACTGATACAGTACATGTCTGCTTTCTATAATAACAAAATGGATTGGCTGTATTTGATCTCATAAATGTTCTTGTAATAATCGGCATCATTGCAATAGAAGTCAGATCTAGTTTAAGTAGAAGCAAAGTGTCACCGGCCTGATAATGTGGCCAGTGACACTTTGCATCTTGAAAGTCCAATATTGTGAACTTGACTGCTGACACGCAAAACATTTTGGACTGTAACAACACTGGACTTGATGTAAAAAAAAAGACCAACATTTCGTTTTTGAGTGGAATTAACCCTTTAAGGTGAATGCTCTACCCTGTATCCCATGCTGATTAAGAGTTTCTGATAAATTACTCAAATATAAATAGCTCCAGGATTTATTTCGGAATGCAGATAATTATCTCTTTACAATTAACAATGACACATACTGGCCCTCTGTACACTCAAGTTTTACAACTGATGTACCACATATTTGACACAAATGTTATGATAAAGTAGAACAGATATTTTGGAGTAGTTGGTCTGCACAGAAATGTCTGCATGTATTTTTTTTCTCTATTTTTTTTTTATAGCTCATTTTCCTACTGGGTTCGGGTGACCATTGTTTGGGAATTGTGTAAATCACAGAAATAGAATAACATTATTTATGTTGGATGTGCATAGATTTGAGAGAAATCCATATTTCTTGCTGAATGTTGGACTTATATGGCGGAAGTCTTCCTTATGAGCCTTTCTCCTGGGATCTTATTGCGCTTATTTATATCATTCGTAACTATATTTTCTTTCACAAAATTGCGTCAAACTATTTCTAAGTAAATATAATCCACAAAACAACACAGACTCCATTTGAAGTCTTTCTATCATCTCAATGTGTTCACAAAGAAACAGAACAACACACTCACCTTGTCACACGGAAGCCATCTTCTCCAAATCACAGACGAGGAGCTCATTATGTTTTCAGCATTGTGATGAAGTATCCCACTCTCTAATCTCTAATCTACATTTGTGTCTTGTCGCAGCAACTTCAGGTTATGATTTTCTGACTTAAAAAAGGGAACAGAAGGACACGCACACAGTTATAGGCACACACGTACAAAGTACACACACACACTTCTCCCCAATCACATGACTTCATATCAACCCCTACACTTTGTGGTTTCTATCATCATGAACACCAAAGGTGCCTGTAAAGGATTTTCACTCTCACTTCGCCTCTGATCATAAACCTATGCGCTATGATAAATAACTTTGTTGTTTTAATTTGTAGACAATTGTTTTATAAGTAGAAGTAGTGTACTATTCCTTTTCTTTAATTTGATATCATTGTTTTCTTGAACAGTGTGCACTCTGCATGTACAGTGCATTCGGAAAGTATTCAGACCCCTTGACCTTTTCCACATTTTGTTACATTACAGCCTTATTCTAAAATGGATTAAATCATTGTTTCCCTCATCAATCTACACACCATACCACATAATGACAAAACAGAAATACCTTATTTACATAAGTATTCAGACCCTTTGCTATGAGACTCGACATTGAGCTCAGGTGCATCCTGTTTCCATGAGATGTTTCTACAACTTGATTGGAGTCCACCTGTGGTAAATTCAATTGATTGGACATGATGTGTAAAGGCACACGCCTATCTATATAAGGTCCAACAGTTGACAGTGCATGTCAGAGCAAAACCCAAGCCATGAGGTCGAAGGAATTGTCCGTAGAGTTCAGAGACAGGATTATGTCGAGGCACAGATCTGGGGAAAGGTACCCAAATATTTCTGCAGCATTGAAGGTCCCCAAGAACACAGTAGCCTCCGTCATTCTTAAATGGAAGAAGTTTGGAACCACCAAGACTCTTCCTAGAGCTGGCCGCCCGGCCAAACTGAGCAATCGGGGGAGAAGGACCTTGGTCAGGGAGGTGACCAAGACCTGATGGTCACTCTGACAGAGCTCCAGAGTTCCTCTGTGGAGATGGGAAAACTCTCCAGAAGGACAACCATCTCTGCTGTACTCCACCGATCAGGCCTTGTCATCCTGTGGATGTATTTCAAGGCCTACCTTGAAACTCAGTTCCTCTTTGCTTGACATCATGGGAAAATCCAAAGAAGTCAGCCAAGACCTCAGAAAAATTTTGTAGACCTCCACAAGCCTGGTCCATCCTTGGGAGCAATTTCCAAATGCCTGAAGATACCACGTTCATCTGTACAAACAATAGCACGCAAGTATAAACACCATGGAACCATGAACTGTTTGGCCATAATGACCATTGTTATGTTTGGAGGAAAAAGGGGGAGGCTTGCAAGCCGAAGAACACCATCCCAACAGTGAAGCACGGGGGTGGAAGCATCATGCTGTGGGGGTGCTTTGCTGCAGGAGGTACTGGTGTACTTCACAAAATAGATGTCATCGTGAGGTATGAAAATGATGTGGATATATTGAAGCAACATCTCAAGACATCAGTCAGGAAGTTAAAGCTTGGTCTCAAATGTGTCTTCCAAATGGACAATGACCCCAAGCATACTTCCATAGTTGTGGGAAAATGGCTTAAGGACAACAAAGTCAAGGTATTGGAGTGGCCATCACAAAGCCCTGACCTCAATCCCATAGAACATCTTCTGAAAAAGAGTGTGGGAACAAGGAGGCTTACAAACCTGATACAGTTACACCAGGTCTGTCAGGAGAAATGGGCCAAAATTCACCCAACTTATTATGGGAAGCTTGTGGAAGGCTACCTGAAACGTTTGACCCAAGTAAAACAATTTAAAGGCAATGCTACCAAATACTAATTGAGTGTGTGTAAACTTCTGACCCACTGGGAATGTGATGAAAGAAGTAAAAGCTGTTATAAATAATTCTCTCTACTATTATTCTGACATTTCACATTCTTAAAGTAAAGTGGGGATCCTAACTGACTTAAGACAGGGGATTTTTACTAGGATTAAATGTCAAGAATTGTGAAAAACTGAGTTTAAATGTATTAGGCTAATGTGTACAGTGCCTTGCGAAAGTATTCGGCCCCCTTGAACTTTGCGACCTTTTGCCACATTTCAGGCTTCAAACATAAAGATATAAAACTTCATTTTTTTGTGAAGAATCAACAACAAGTGGGACACAATCATGAAGTGGAACGACATTTATTGGATATTTCAAACTTTTTTAACAAATCAAAAACTGAAAAATTGGGCGTGCAAAATGATTCAGCCCCCTTAAGTTAATACTTTGTAGCGCCACCTTTTGCTGCGATTACAGCTGTAAGTCACTTGGGGTATGTCTCTATCAGTTTTGCACATCGAGAGACTGAAATGTTTTCCCATTCCTCCTTGCAAAACAGCTCGAGCTCAGTGAGGTTGGATGGAGAGCATTTGTGAACAGCAGTTTTCAGTTCTTTCCACAGATTCTCGATTGGATTCAGGTCTGGACTTTGACTTGGCCATTCTAACACCTGGATATGTTTATTTTTGAACCATTCCATTGTAGATTTTGCTTTATGTTTTGGATCATTGTCTTGTTGGAAGACAAATCTCTGTCCCAGTCTCAGGTCTTTTGCAGACTACATCAGGTTTTGTTCCAGAATGGTCCTGTATTTGGCTCCATCCATCTTCCCATCAATTTTTACCATCTTCCCTGTCCCTGCTGAAGAAAAGCAGGCCCAAACCATGATGCTGCCACCACCATGTTTGACAGTGGGGATGGTGTGTTCAGCTGTGTTGCTTTTAAGCCAAACATAACGTTTTGCATTGTTGCCCAAAAGTTCAATTTTGGTTTCATCTGACCAGAGCACCTTCTTCCACATGTTTGGTGTGTCTCCCAGGTGGCTTGTGGCAAACTTTAAACAACACTTTTTATGGATATCTTTAAGAAATGGCTTTCTTCTTGCCACTCTTCCATAAAGGCCAGATTTGTGCAATATACGACTGATTGTTGTCCTATGGACAGAGTCTCCCACCTCAGCTGTAGATCTCTGCAGTTCATCCAGAGTGATCATGGGCCTCTTGGCTGCATCTCTGATCAGTCTTCTCCTTGTATGAGCTGAAAGTTTAGAGGGACGGCCAGGTCTTGGTAGATTTGCAGTGGTCTGATACTCCTTCCATTTCAATATTATCGCTTGCACAGTGCTCCTTGGGATGTTTAAAGCTTGGGAAATCTTTTTGTATCCAAATCCGGCTTTAAACTTCTTCACAACAGTATCTCGGACCTGCCTGGTGTGTTCCTTGTTCTTCATGATGCTCTCTGCGCTTTTAACGGACCTCTGAGACTATCACAGTGCAGGTGCATTTATACGGAGACTTGATTACACACAGGTGGATTGTATTTATCATCATTAGTCATTTAGGTCAACATTGGATCATTCAGAGATCCTCACTGAACTTCTGGAGAGAGTTTGCTGCACTGAAAGTAAAGGGGCTGAATAATTTTGCACGCCCAATTTTTCACTTTTTGATTTGTTAAAAAAGTTTGAAATATGCAATAAATGTCGTTCCACTTCATGATTGTGTCCCACTTGTTGTTGATTCTTCACAAAAAAATACAGTTTTATATCTTTATGTTTGAAGCCTGAAATGTGGCAAAAGGTCGCAAAGTTCAAGGGGGCCGAATACTTTCGCAAGGCACTGTATGTAAACTTCCCACTTCAACTGTTTGATTCAGAGACCGTTGTATGAGGCTGTGCTGCTTGTGTTAGTAAGTAACTACACTTTCAATTTGAGCCTCTGAGTTTCATCATGCTCTATGTCCTACATATAAAATAAATACTCTTGTATTTATAATTTTTAAATTATGGTTTTATAGATTTAAGTCTGGCAAAATAGAGATTGTAGTATGATATCAGCTATTTGTCTGTCTGGACACGCATTTGTCTGTCTGGACACGCATTTGAACTGTTGAACAGAGTTGGTCTCAGCGTGTAAAAGAGGATACTGTTCTTAAATAGTTTTGTTAAAATAATTGCTTGAAACATTTCATGTTTACACAGGCAGCTCATTTCTGATCTTTTGACACTTATTTGGTATATCTGATACATATCTGATCTTTTCCCAATGTGTAAACATAAAGAAAACACATGGAATCTGGTCTTTTGAGTTCTGATTCATACCATAGACGTGTTTGTACATGTAGTATATATTTTTGGCACATGACCTGCCACCACCAAGACTACCACACCAAATTTGGATAGGAACAGTGAAAGAAAATGAGCATTGCATCTGCGTGCTATTTCAGAGAATACCTCAGTGTGAATGCGCTGATCTGATATGGGTGTCAGAACAGTACAGGGGGAAAAAATTGTACATGAAGTAAAAACCTTAGGATGGCTGTGTAAACACAGCCTATGAAAGAAACCCCTAGACTTGTGCGGAGGTGAACGAAGCACAGGCGTGCTCAAGTCACTTACTCACTCATCCCTGTCGCGCATAGGGCAAGGTCCACAACTTCAACCTTCGAACTGGGTGCTCGAAGAACTCTAATTTTGACAGCATGCATGTAGGCCGATAGGATACGCTCAATATTTGACTTCAAAAGATCTTATCTGGACATTTCAAAACCAAAGTATATTGCCATAAAAACACAATAATTGATAACATATTCATGTTCATCTTTTTAATTTGGGTTACTTAAGTATTTCTCTTGCATAGAGGTCAAAACAGAAAAGAAAAGGAAACAGGGATATTTAACTTTTCATCAGTTTCAATAAACGTTGCATCTTGTGGTTAGAAAATGTTGCATCTCTTGTGAAGATAGATTGAACCATGTATGAGGCCTAACATTCAAGCCCGATCTCTAATCTGATGTTAGCAGGGCTGTATTAACTATGATGTAGTTGTGTTTTCCTTGTATAGGAATGAAAACAAATACATTGAACTACACCAAATGTTGCATAGTTTAAAAAAAACATTGCCTTTTTTGTGAAATGACAGGATCCACCCAAGAAGAAGAAGAAGAAGAAACGAATATCTTAATTGTTGCTTGCTGGGCTGTAACTGAGCTGCAAATAGGCTGTCTAGCTGTGCTATAGATGTCTTGTATAGCTGTGCCATCTCCCTTGTGCTGCTCAGGGCTTGACGGTCAGCTGGGCCTGACCGTACACCTGCCTGAGTGCAGCACAGTCCAGACTGGCAATCAGCTTGGTGGGTCCCTCCCTTCGCGGGGTAAAACTCTCTGTCCACGTCATGGACGAGCCAGCCAGGATCAGACTGGAATACACACATATACACACATGAGTATGCACACACACACACACACACACACAAAACACACACACACACATACAGGTATCACTCTGCTCACCTGTAATGTTTATACTTGGGTGGCATGACTCCTGGCCCCTCCACGCGAATGTACACATCCTCCAGGTTGAACTTGAACGGGTTGGTGAACTCCACAGTCACAAACATCTCCTCACTCACCTTAGCCAGACCAGACACCTACAGAGAGGGGATGAGAGTTGGTCCTGGTCCTGTCTGTGAAGACCCAGCAAGGATCGATAAACTGAGCATATTTGGAAAATACTTTGCATTCTATACCAGGGATGTCAAACTCATTTAGCACAATTCAGTCTTTATTCGGTCTTCAACACGGTTCGGAGGGCTGCACTGAAACTTGGTTATATTTCCTTGCAGTCAAAACTAGGCCAAAATAGTCCTCTATGAATTTTTCAGTGCTCCCTGACTGTCTAGCTGTCATTTAGCTGATTATTAGCAACGCTGAACACAGTCAAGATACTATATAAACACAGGTCCATTATAATTTCCCCACAACCCCCTGGGGGGGGGGGGGGGGGGGGGGGGGGGGGCGTATGTTTGACACCCCTGCTCTATAGAGTACAAATTGATTTGTTTCAGGCTGTGTGCATATTACCACTCCTAAAAACATGACCTCTGACCTGGACAGAGAGTTTGGGGTTGTGAAGAGTGACGACCCTCATGGCGGTGACAATCTGACCCGTCTCCTTGACCTTCCCAGTGGCAATGAAGTGGAGGTTGGCCTGCTCCACCAGCTTTCTCATGTAGTCCTGGGAACGCACCTGGATCACTTTCTTCTCAGCTGTGGACACACAGAGAGGACTTTCTTAGGATTTGCTTTGTCTCCTTGAGTTTTACTTTCATTTGCATGTATTTTGTCAGGTCTTGCTTTAGAAATATTGGAGAGCAACTGGCTTGCCACTAGTAACTAGAATATTGATCTTACAAGAACTGACCAACCAACACACACCACCCCTCCAACCCCCACCTGCCCACCTTTCATGGGATCCAATGTCACTTTAGGGGTCTTGAAGAGGAACTCAGAGCTGGTGACTCCTGTGTAATACACCACGTTGCCACTGACATACATCTCCCCGGTGCGAGACTGGCCACTCTTGTTGTTGAACTCCAGCTTCAGCTCGAAGTCATCCCCCACCCTCACCTCGATCAGGGGCATGTTCAGCTCCACGTCAGCCTCTGGAAGGGTGACCTTCTCACGCTGACAACCGTACTCCTCTGCCTTCTCCAGAACCGTGCGCTCCTCGGGGCTACCTGTGGATGTGGGAGACCACAGACGACAGAGAAAGATTATATGGTTTGCTTCAGAAGTAGTCCCCATTTAGAATCTGGGTTTTTCGAGTGGTACCTTGTTCACACAGAGACAAAACCCTTCTTTTAACATTTAAATCAAATCAAATGTTATTTGTCACATGAGCCGAATACAACAGATGTAGTAGACCTCACAGTGAAACGCTGAATACAACAGATGTAGTAGACCTCACAGTGAAACGCTGAATACAACAGGTGTAGTAGACCTCACAGTGAAACGCTGAATACAACAGGTGTAGTAGACCTCACAGTGAAACGCTGAATACAACAGGTGTAGTAGACCTCACAGTGAAACGCTGAATACAACAGGTGTAGTAGACCTCACAGTGAAACGCTGAATACAACAGGTGTAGTAGACCTCACAGTGAAACGCTGAATACAACAGGTGTAGTAGACCTCACAGTGAAACGCCGAATACAACAGGTGTAGTAGACCTCACAGTGAAACGCTGAATACAACAGGTGTAGTAGACCTCACAGTGAAACGCTGAATACAACAGGTGTAGTAGACCTCACAGTGAAACGCTGAATACAACAGGTGTAGTAGACCTCACAGTGAAACGCTGAATACAACAGGTGTAGTAGACCTCACAGTGAAACGCTGAATACAACAGGTGTAGTAGACCTCACAGTGAAACGCTGAATACAACAGGTGTAGTAGACCTCACAGTGAAACGCTGAATACAACAGGTGTAGTAGACCTCACAGTGAAACGCTGAATACAACAGATGTAGTAGACCTCACAGTGAAATGCTTACTTTACAAGCCCTTAATCAACAACGCAGTTTTAATGCAGTTTAAATTCACATGTACATTTGAGTTATACATCCGTCATTCTCACTGAAAGCAAGTCCAAGAAATGTTAGATTTGTTCTGTGCACTATTTATCTGCTACCCGTGCTGAAGTTTCATCTTTGGGTCGTTTACTTTCAGTTCTGTACACCAGCTTCAAACAGCTGAAAATGTCGCTGTTTAGATGGTACAATGACTCTCTGCATGATACTTGCTTGTTTTGTCACGTACACTGAAATCAGGCGAACTATTAGAATTTTAGCGCAGCAGGAAATGTTGGAGTGATTTCTGCATAGGTCATTTTTAATCTGTGTCTGGGAAAGTGTCCCTTTAGGCTTTTTGCTTTGTGACGCTCCCTCCTCCCTGCTCTCTTACCTTCGGGGAACTTGTACTGGTCAGTGATGTCACGCCGGGTGTCCTGGCCGGGAGCTTTGGTCACCACCATCCTACCAACATGGCTGCTGTTGACTTTGACCGGCTCCAGGGTCCCGTCTCGGGGGTTCCGCGAGTAGAACACCACATCACTGTTCACCTATAGGGAAAAAAATGGGACACATTCATCATGTAAAATTCCAGTAGCTATCTATTGATATGTTTAGTCATATATAAGTCATATATACTAGTAATACCAAAACACATGTGCTGCTACCGTATGTTCACGACTACAATTGAGCTCACTGATTCAAACTGATGCAAACAAAAATGGACTGTCTTGGAAAGTGACCAATAAGGGGTTGTAACATTTTGTATGCCGTCCTGTGCAGTTGGTGTTTTGCGCCAATAGGATGGCTCATTGTTGTCGTATTTACCTCAGCAAACACGAAAGGTGCGTCGAACGGGAAGCAGATCTGGCCATGTTTGATGGCCTGGACGGACGCAGGGCCACACCTGTACATCCCTGGATACAATGAAAGACACATTAGGACTTAGTAATATCCCAAATAATGATATAACATAGTAACTACACAGCATGTACATTTCATAACATGGTTATGTAAAAAATTCTAACAAGGTCAGTTAAATTGTGTGTTTGTGTGTGTGTGTTTTTGTGTGTGTGTGTTTGTTTCGGCGTATGTGTGTGTGTTTCTGTGTCTGTTTGCGTGTTGCTGCGTATGTGTGCACGTGTGTGAGCGCTTGTGCATGTTTCTACAGTATATGTGTGTGTGTGTGTGTGTGTGTGTGCGTGCGTGCGTACATGCTTGTGTATATGAACACCTCACCATCACTGGTCTCTTGGGGCGTAGCATCCACAGCCTGCCAGCCCCCAAACCCTTGAGGAAGGTCTGGCCTGCTCATGTAGCACTCGTTCCAGCAATGGTAGTTCCTACGGCCAAACACATCCATTCCATTATTTGACATTACCATAAAGCATTCTAAATGCAGTCTCTCCACTCATGAATTGTATTTTTAAATGCTCAAATCAAATCAAATCAGAAAGTGATTTGTCTGTCACTGGAACAATTGTACCAGATAGAGTCCTTGGTGCGTTGCTTGTCAATTCTGCCGTTCTCATCCAGGATGATGTCAGTTTTCAGGTTGCCGTCGTTGTCGTGGGAAGAGAAGAAGTTGGTGACAACCCTGGCGGGGATCCCCAGACAGCGCAAGACTGCAGAGGGGGAAGGAATGAAACTGTATCATCAGCAACAACAAAAAATGTTCAGACTTTTTGGGGGGAATTCTGCACATCAAATAGTATGAAATTAATTTGAGTGATTAATTATGAAATCCTCCCAAATATTTCACTCATTAGCATTGTAAAAATCCCAAAACTTTGCCTCAATGATTTTTGGGAGATCCTAGTTAAACATTTCTGGAATCATTAAAGATTTCAGAAAAAAATTGAATTTTCTGAAAGTTTGGGGAATATTGTAGCCTTATGCAGGTCTCACAGGTGTTAAAGACGGCAGCGTAGACCCAGCACTGGGCATAGCAGACGGGCATCTTGCTGCTGGAGTAGTTGAGGAGGATCTCAGTACTTCCAGTCCAGGAGGTGGGTGCCACTCCGTAGGTGTAGTCACCACTCCAGCTCCCCACCAGCACCCCGTCATCGTCACGAGAGTTCAGCTGGGAGAGAGAGGCAAACATACGAGTTGTCTGCATCAAAAATGGCACCCTATTTCCTTTACAGTGCACTTCTTTTGAAAAGAGCCTTATGGGCCCTGGTCAAATGTAGTGCATTATATAGGGAATACCCTGGTCAAAAGTAATGCATTATATAGGGAATACCCGGGACAAAAGTAGTGCATTATATAGGAAATACCTTGGTTAAAAGTAATGCATTATATAGGGAATACCCTGGTCAAAAGTAATGCATTATATAGGGAATACCTGGGACAAAAGTAGTGCATTATATAGGAAATACCTTGGTTAAAAGTAATGCATTATATAAGGAATACCCTGGTCAAAGGTAATGCATTATATGTGAAATAGAGTGCCATTTTGGATGCAAATAGCCTGTTACAAGCTTATGAGTTAGTACAAGCTTATGAGTAAGTACAAATCTCTCTTCTGTACAAATGAAGAAGAGGGCACGACAAAACCTATTCACCCTTAGGAGACTGAAAAGATTTGGCATGGGTCCTCAGATCCTCAAAAGGTTCTACAGCTGCACCATCGAGAGCATCCTGACTGCTTGCATCACTGCCTGGTTTGGCAACTGCTCCGCCTCCGACCGCAAGGCACTACAGAGGGTAGTGTGAACAGCCCTGTACATCACTGGGGCCAAGCTTCCTGCCATCCAGGACCTCTATACCAGGCGGTGTCAGAGTAAGGCCCTAAAAATTGTCAAAGACTCCAGCCACCTTAGTCATAGACTGTTCTCTCTGTTACCGCACGGCAAGCGGTACCAGAGCGCCAGACTACTTGCCCTCCCCCTCTCTTCCTCTTTTACGCCGCTGCTACTCTCTGTTGTTATCATCTATGCATAGTCACTTTAACTACCTACATGTACATATTACCTCGACTAACCGGTGCCCCCGCACATTGACTCTATACCAGTACCCCCCATGTATAGTCTCGTTATTGATATTTTACTGCTGATCTTTAATTTTACTGCTGATATTTTTTTTAACTGCATTGTTGGTTAGGGGCTCGGAAGTAAGCCCCCCCCTGTAAATCTACTGTATGAAACGGTTGCACTGTAAGAATGTTGCGATCTTAATGGGTTCTCTGTATGGACCGGTGGTAACCCCGTAACCCTCACCATGGCTGAGGCCTTCCGGGCTACTTTGATGGGGTCCCCCCTGTTTGTGATGGGCATGGCAGCTTTATCCATGATGAACAGACACGCATCCAGCACCCCGTAGTCAAACTGCAACAAGCAAAGTTCAGTTAAGTGTGCACTGAACTTCTTTGACGATCACATAGAGAATCAGACGGTGTCTTAAAGCCAAAACAAAAAGATGACAGACAGGTAATGTGTATGGACTAAGAAACAACCGTCCTGCTATTTGACGTATAATGACTTATATGCACAGTAGTTATAAATTAATTCTGCATGGTACAGATAACGTATCACCACACCAAAAACCAATCATTGCGTAGCTAGTAGTGGTGCACTGGGTTTCTCTGTACCTGGCCAAAGTTCCAGGGCCGCTCAGACACGTCGTCAAACGCCCCGTGGTAGATGACCCCCACCTCGTTGAGAACACACTCCTCCCTCTCATTGCCGTCATCCAGGAACACAGAATCAGCTGGTGGAAAGAAGCCAGAACAATAGAATGGAATCTATTATCGGAATGTAGATGAATAGACGAATGAGATTAATAGAGCTAAATCAATCAATCAATCAGCACAAACAACTGTTGTGGGAACAGGCTAGTGTGATTGCTGTCATCAGTGAGTGTCACAGACCTGCCGCCCAGGGGTTGAACAGGATATAGACGTCTCGATTCTCGTCCTGCCTTGTCCTGCGGATTCCGTATGGCGTCACCACCGCCACGTACGTGCGCCACTTTCCCACAATGCAGTCTGGCGCTGGGGTGATCCCCACCGTGACCACGTTGTCTGCGCTGTCCACCACCCGGCCGGCCCACGGGCTCTGGCGGTCACTGGCCACAGACACAGGGATGTAGGTGCCCTTACTAAACTGGGGACTGCCCCCTGGTGGATAGGAGGAATAGGGGAATGACATGTCAGGGCAGGGGTATACCTAGCTCTGGTCTTTGGCTCCGGGGTGCAGTTTCTTCTAGGTACAGATCTAGGATCAACTTCCCATCCCCCAAACCTAACCTTTACCATTAGTGGAGAAAATGTAAAACAGACCAAAGATCAGGGTCTAGGGGCAACTTCACCCTACACCAAGGCTTACTAACACCCTGGACTAGAGCTATGGTAGACCTATGGTAGACCTAACCACTGATACAGGGAAGAAAGATAAATACCTGCACATATTCTTCCTTAGTTTTATTATGTTTCAAGTGGCGGTTATAATTAAGTGCGGGGAACATTCAATGAAAAAAGATACAATGAATGTTCCCGCACTTAATGTAACCGCCACTTGAAACATAATAAAACTATATTTTTTCCTTTACCTTTGGTACCCTGCATCTGGATGCAAGTTTCTAGATGTACGTACAGTAAACTACTTCTTAACCAGTAACCACTGATACAGAGTTAGACCTTTTTTTTTAGCTTAGGAAACTTTTTTAGGTGTTTCAGTTTTATCTCACCGATGACGAACTCCACAGCGAACTGGTCGTCGGAGGGCTTGTAGGGACGGTCGAAGGTCACCTTCAGCTGGAACTCCTGTCCCCTTCGAACGATGAGGTTGTCAGTGGCATACAGGTGGGTGGTGTGCTGCCGCTTATTGACCTCGTCTGGCTTCCGCAGCATGTTCACGTCCCAGATGTCCAAGAACTCTGATAGGAGAGTAGGAAGAGAACGAGGAAGAGAGAGATGAGGAGAGAGGAATATAAAAGGGAAGAAAGAGAGATGCAGACTTGTCATTGTAACTTGGGCCCTGATATTTTTCCATGTGACCGTGAGCAGTTATTCCAATACACCTCTGTTTCAGCAAAAAAAGCTGAGGGATGGGCCTGGAGAAATGTAACGTCTCTCAAATTCATAGACAGAGCTATGGATGCAGAGGTAGGTCCTAAAAATGGTCAAAGGCTCCAGCCACCCAAGTCATAGACTGTTATCTCTGCTACCGCACGGCAAGCCGTACCGGGGCGCCAAGTCTGGGACCAAAAGGCTTCTAAACAGCTTCTACCCCCAAGCCAATAGACTCCTGAACATCTAGTCAAATGGCCAACCAGACTGTTTGCATTGACCCTCCCCCTACCCTCCCTCACCCCCTCTCACCCCCTCTCAAGCCCTCTTTACACCACTGCTACTCTCTGTTGTCATCTATGCATAGTCACATTAATAACTACATGTACATACTACCTCACATTACCCCCCAGTACCCCCCTGTATATAGTCCCTGTATATTGTCATTTCACTGCTGCTCTTTAATGACTTGTTACTTTTATCTCTAATTCTTATCTGTATTTTCTTGAAACTGCATTGTTGGTTAGGTGCACATAAGTAAGCATTCCACAGCATTTCACTACACCTGTTGTATTCGGCGCATGTGACTGATACATTTTGATTTGAAGGACTGAACATCCATGATATCTAAATTATTGTTTTAACCAGATTTTGAGGCATTTACATTGTTTACATTTATATTGTTTACAAACATGGTTTGTTTTGGGTTCTGATGAGGTACGACAGTTGAACTTAATCATGAGGCATTTATAAGTTGCCTTCTTCAAGAATCAGTGTGTATATATCATTCATTTATAAGTCCAAAAATGGACGTAGCAACTAACGATTCTATCTTCAACATAACGTAACGTATGGAATCCTGCAAGTTCAAATGTATGAAGAGTGGTAGAGACATTCTGAAGGCCGATTACGTTGCGTGTTCAACTTTGGGAACCTTCTCATCTTAGGGTAGACAGACAGCTTTGTCTGTAGACTGTGGTGACGTATAGTAAAAATTATGAACTGTAGTTGAAGATCAACAACGTGGTTGTTGTTGGTTGTTCTTTTTGGGAAACTCGCTACAAGATATTATTTAGATGGCTATGACTGTCACACCCTGATCTGTTTCACCTGTTTTGTGCTTGTATCCACCCCCCGCCCAGGTGTCGCTCATCTGCCCTATTATCCCCTGTGTATTTATACCTGTGTTCTCTGTTTGTCTGTTTCCAGTTTGTCTTGTCTCAACACGCCTACCAGCATTTTTCCCGTATTCCTGTTTTCGCTCTAGTCCCTGTTTTCTAGTTTTCCCAGTTTTGACCATTCTGCCTGCCCTGACCCTGAGCCTGCCTGCCGTTCTGTGCCTTTCGGACTCTGCTCTGGATTACTGACCTCTGCCTGCCCTTGACCTGTCGTTTGCCTGCCCCCTGATTTTGTAATAAACTTTTTTTTACTTTGAACTTTACTTTGAATGACCTATCACGAGGGGACAAGCTGAAGTCGCTTCCAGTCTGTTATAGGTTCTATATTCCAGTCAGTCCATTCTTATTCAGAACCCTGCCTTGTGTTTCTAGGCCTGCCTTGTGTTTCTAGGCCTGCCTTGTGTTCTAGTGAGATAATG
The DNA here is from genome assembly GCF_057628025.1 of Oncorhynchus mykiss. Lineage (NCBI taxonomy): Eukaryota > Metazoa > Chordata > Actinopteri > Salmoniformes > Salmonidae > Oncorhynchus > Oncorhynchus mykiss. The sequence continues at coordinate 36,555,444 of NC_143042.1, forward strand.
CTGAGGAAAGGAGAACAGTGACGAGGCTGGTAGACTCAGGATGTGTCTGAAGGCGTGTGTTAAGATAACTCTGAACGGAATGCCATTCATTTGTCAGCCAGCATCCTAAATCTACAGGAAACGTGTAGTTGTAGGGTCTCTTATCGTTTGTGACCAAGGCACATACTGACTCACAAACCAACACTCTGACATACAAACACACTTCTGTCTCTCTCTGTCGCACACCACACACACACACTCAAACACACACACACACACACACGTGCACGCACCCACACACACTCACACACAGGCTCCTTCTCCTCCTCACCCTGGAGTGGAGGGGGTCCTCGGGGCATCAGGCCGAAGGGCTCGAACTCAGGCACCTCTTCCCCATCTGCATTGGAGGTGGCGATGGGGGCGGCACTGCGTCCGCGGTGTGACACCTGGGGTTGTGGCTTGGCGGCGGGCTCTGAGTCAGACATGGTACCAGCGCTGAAACGTCACCTTACGGGCCTGGGACAGACAAATGGACGAACAGAGAGAGACAGAGACAGAGAGTCAAACAGACAAGCAGACAATTCCTAGGTATGGTATCATATCACATGACGAGTCCATTCATATTCAGCTAGCCCTTGGGGAGGACACTCCCAGTTGTACTGCAGATGCTAAGAGATTAACTGTTCCCACAAACCACCTGTTTCACAGGTAGGGCAGCAATAGCGAACTTGAGTACTGACCTGGATGAGGTGCACGTAAACTTTAACACAAACCACATGTCAAAACAATTCTATATATTACATTCGACATTTTCGTCATTTAGCTGACGCTCGTATCCAGAGCGACTTTACAATTAGTGCATTCATCTTAAGTTGGCTAGGTGAGACAACACACATCACAATCGTATCAAGTACGTTTTCCCTCAACAAAGTACTTATCAGCGGAGTCCGTGCTAGCAGGACTTTGGGAACCACTTCTATGTGTGTATTAGTGTGCATTATTGTAGTGACTAGGTCAGTAAACATAGGTTTGAAATGCTCGGTGGTTTCACCGAGTAGAGCCTGTGCCTATTATTTCTTCCATTGTTTATTTCCGTGCTGTATAAAGAGGAGCCTGCTGAGGGTGTGATTCCAGAAAAGCAGTTGGCAAGGTCAGACATTTTGGGGTGTTTGGTTGTTTGTTTTGGCATGTTGTGTTATTCTCCGTCCCTTGTGGTCAGTGTGTCATCCGACTGTGCCGTTAATCTTAAAATTAGAGAGAGAAAACGGGTCGTAAATGACAAGGGAAACTTTAGTGTCAGTGTGTGGGGGACACAACCATGTCATCAGAGTCCTTTGCTTAGAATCAATGTGTATTTAGTTGTTGTTGTAATATTTATAATTTTCACAACGAGTAGTGTACCAGTCAAATGATGCCAGTATCTGTGGTAAAACTAACAAATGACCTTGCACATTTACAATTAGTTAGGTAATAATATGCATTAACAAACTATAAGTAAGTCCAAACTTAGCGGTCCATAAAATGACAAGCTATTAGACCCCATCATATAGTACAAGCAGTGGTGCAACATTACTAATAGTGGGTTAAATGTAAATAAAAATCTCGAGACATACCGTAAGTCAATGAAGCAGCACTGAAAAAGGAATTACCTCAACCAACCATCCCCTGGGGGTCTCTTCTTTTAAAGCCTATTTTATTTGAGGTTAGGAGAGAGGGGGGTGTTTTTTTAATGGAAATTATTATGTAAGTATGGTAATGCTGTTTTAGTCATTAAATACACAATGGTTGTTTTGATGAAAATGTAAGTATGGCACAATATACATCATGCAGCTTTGTGGCACAAACAACTATTTAAGAATTGAGTTATGTAATGGGCGTGTGCTGTGCTGTGTTGGTTGAGGAGACAGGTTTGGGGTGTGGGATGGTCTCCTGCCAGTGTTGGAAAGGTGAGTCATGGACCTGCACAGTGAAAGCACTGTTTCACCATGGCACACACACACACACCAGGCACACACACACACACACACACACACACCAGGCACACACACACGCTCACGTCGTGCCGTCACCCCCTTCAGCTGAACATTAGCTGGTCAATACTGATTGTGGAGAAAGAACATCACCACAGGTTTTTATCGATGTTTTCTGGGACAGTGCTGTGCCTTTTTGTGGTGGAAATGCTGCAAGTTATTACTATTTTTAGCTATTAGTCAATGGATGATGCCATATAATACTGTTTGTATAGGGTAACATGTTCATAGGGCAAAAGAAATGATTGTGCAAAGTGCAAAAAATACCGCAAACCTTATTATAATATGCAGAAATCCTCCCTGTATGATGCAAAACAGCATCGTACGATGCAAAATGCATCACACAGGGACGATTTCTGTATTTTGAAAGTTATATATCTTGAAATCTCGATTGCTGACGAGCTAAATGTTTTGGGGCTATGTCAACAATGTACTAATGAAACAAAAACCAGAAGATAGTTTTTGGGTGGAGTTTTCCTTTAATTTGATTTTTTTTTCTTGAACAATGTGTGTTACAAAGAGGTGACTATTTAAATAGCGTTTCGTAAACGGAGCAATGTCTTTATGATGCACATTGTTGAAGAGTATGTTCTAATTTCGTCATGCTACCAGATTATAATTCGGTTTTTAATATTTTTTTGCACTTTTGTACAGTGCTCCTGCGCGACGGAAATGACCCCCATATACACCGTTTTATGTAGTGTGTACTTAGACACGGAAGCATTGTGCAAAGAACAAATGTGACTCCTGAAAGGTAAAAATGATCCATAGTTTAACAGCATTTTACAACAACATGTGGATGTAAAGGAAAATAAAAAAACACAGAAGAAAATACCCCTGATTCTGAACCAGATTACATGATGTGGAATAAAGGACCATTCAAACCAGCACTCAGTTCTCACTCTGGTACTGTAACATTAGCTTCCATTTAGGACTCTCATTAGCCCACAGCCCCCCCTCCACCCCACCCCATAATAAACTCTGCTTTTACCAGCATTTGGACGTTTCCTAGAGGGAAAAATTGAGTACTATTATACAGCAAAACGACAAAGAGTACTGCAGCTACATTTAGAGTACTGCAAATGATGCATTCTATGAGGCATCGCGTTACTTTTCATCAAAGCATTGTCAAATACATGCAGTATCAAAAAAAAATTAGATTGGAAACAGTAAACATTGCTTGACCAGTGACCACCGAAGAGTAAACTCACCTCTGTAGAAGTTGAAGAAGCTGCAGTTGTCTGATAGAGTCGATCCTCAGGGGCTGAGTGTCTGTCTCTCTCACACACAAAGACAGGCTGCTGCTGGGGTCCCTCTGAATCCATTTATATACAGGAAAGGGAAGGGCCCTCTCCATGGCAGAGATAGGCCGTGTGTGTGTGTGTGTGTGTGTGTGTGTGTGTGTGTGTGTGTGTGTGTGCTTGTGTGTGTGTGTGTGTGTGTGTGTGTGTGTGTGTGTGTGTGTGTGTGTGTGTGTGTGTGTGTGTGTGTGTGTGTGCGTGTGTGTGCGTGTGTGTGCGTGTGTGTGTGTGTGTGTGTATTTGCAAGCGAGTCAGCCCCAGGGTGAGTGGTTGCTGGGATGGGCTTGTGAGTGTGTGTGTGTGTCAAATCAAATCAAATTGTATTGGCCACATACACATGGTTAGCAGATGTTATTGTGAGTGTAGCGAAATGCTTGTGCAAAGTTTCCTAAGGACTAGAAGCGAGGTGTGTGTGTGTGTGTGTGTGTGCTTGTGTGTGTGTGTGTGTGTGTGTGTGTGTGTGTGTGTGTGTGTGTGTGCGTGTGTGTGTGTGAGAACCAGTCCCAGCATTAGTTGTAGGAGGGGTTGAGGTTGGAAAGGACAGGATTAGGCCCTTGGGTGGCGGTTTGGCCAACTTGAGAAAAGGGTGGGGAATTGTCATCTCTGTTTGCCAGACAGTGAAAGACAGGCCAGCACTGGGGACCAGCCATGCTCAGTCACAATCTGTGTGAATGTCTCTCTAAAGATTTGTTTTGATACTACTAGAGATCAAATTGAACAACGTAAACCTAACACACTTTTACACTGTAGCCTCCGAATACACAATTGCTACATTATCTTGTCAGTGGTAATGGGTCACAGTGTTCTTCAGGAAATAGACAACAGACAGTCTTTAAGATAAATACAGTTTTGTCACACATTCGCACTAGTTGATTTTGTTTATGAGTGACAAATCAAAGATTTCAATTTGTTATATGTTATGTGTCAAATCGATGTATATTATAATAAATAAATAAATAAAACAACTCTCCAAAACCAAAAACAACAGTCTGGTTGTCTTAGCCCCACTAGTGACGCCAGTGGCAAATATGAATCATAGCAGTGAGCTAAGCTAGCGATGGTGTGCTGCTGTGCTGTCTGGAACTGAGCTAGGAGAACAAACTGTACCCTATCGTGACAGCCAGGACCACAACAGAACCAAGGTGCGAAGAAAAGTCTGTGTAACCCAATGTAAACGCTTATAGTGTGGACACTATACATAATTACTTTTGAATGTGTATGCATACTTACCTGCAGTATAGTAGTATCACTATTCATATATGCATTGCCGTTGTCATTGGCATTGACCGAGTTACCACAGACATGTTAGCAGCTGCAACCTATGAAAGCCAGGACCACAACTGAACCAATGTGTAAAAAAAAAAAGAAGTCTGTGAAGCCCAACAGCTGTGCGAGAAAGCAGACCAAGCAGGGGCGTCATGCCCATTGGAACAGAGACATTTCAATAGGCGGAGTATGGGGATCCTGCATGTGCATGCCCCTTCAATTTAATCAATATTTAAGAAAATGGTCTGTCAGATAGTTTCTCAATTTCAGTATTGCGCATCCACCTCAAGTTGATGATGTTGTCAAGAAAAAACATGGTGACAAAATCCATTTTATGCTTGTTTTAATAAAGTCATTTACATGACCATGAAAGTTTTATAAACTCTTGATAACAATAAATGAAGATATTGACCATTTACAAAGGCATTTTCCATAAAGAAGAATTTAAACATCAGATCACAATAGGTCTTATTTACAGAATGTTTTAGGTCGTCAGGACTATTACTTCTCCCCATAATTGACGGTTACAAACAGAGCAATAAAACAGTTGAAACAAGGACAATGACCCAACAGGACAATGACCCAAAACAAACCTCCAGGCTGTGTAAGGGCTATTTAACCAAGAAGGAGAATGATGGAGTGCTGCATCAGATGACCTAGTCTCTACAATCATCCGACCTCAACCCAATTGAGATGGTTTGGGATGAGTTGGACCGCAGAGTAAAGGAAAAGCAGCAAACAAGTGCTCAGCATATGTCAGAATTCCTTCAAGACTGTTGGAAAAGCATTCCAGGTGACTACCTCATGAAGCTGGTTGAGAGAATGCCAAGAATGTGCAAAGCTGTCATCAAGGCGAAGGTTGGCTACTTTGAAGAATCTCAAATATATCATATATTTTGATTTGTTTAACAGTTTTTTGATTACTACATGATTCCATATATGCTATTTCATAGTTTTGATGGCTTCCTTATTATTCTACAATGTGGAAAATAGTAAAAATAAAGAAAAACCCTGGAATGAGTAGGTGTGTCCATACTTTGACTGGTACTGTCAATTTATAGATATACCAGTCCAATATATAAATGCCTTTGCCTGCTTCACATACTATCTACAGTGCCTTCAGAAAGCATTCATAGCCCTTGACTTTTTCCACATTTTGTTTTTGAATTTAAAATTACATTTAGATTTCGTGTCACTGATACCTACAATACCTGTCACACCCTGACCATAGTTTACTTTGTATATTTCTATGTTGTGGTTGGTCAGGGTGTGATCTGAGTGGGCATTCTATGTTTCATGTCTAGTTTGTCTAGTTCTATGTTCGGCCTGATATGGTTCTCAATCAGAGGCAGGTGTTCGTCATTGTCTCTGATTGGGAACCATATTTAGGTAGCCTGGGTTTCACTGTGTGTTTGTGGGTGATTGTTCCTGTTTTTGTGTTTGTACCAGACAGGGCTGTTTTGAGTTCTCACGTTTCTTGTTTTTTCGTTAGTTTGTTCATGTATAGTTTCGTCAATAAAATACAATGAACAACCACCACGCTGCGCTTTGGTCCGCCTCCACTTCACAACAAGAGAACCGTTACAGAATCACCCACCACAACAGGACCAAGCGGTGTGGTAATGGGCAAAGGAAAAAGCAGCAGCAGGAGCAGCGCGAGGAGGTATGGACATGGGAGGACGAATTAGACGGAAGAGGACCCTGGGCTCAGCCAGGAGAATATCGCCGTCCCAAAGAAGAACTGGAGGCGGCGAAAGCGGAGAGGCGCTGGTATGAGGAGGCAGCGCGGCGTCGTGGATGGAAGCCCGGGAGTCAGCCCCAAAAATTTCTTGGGGGGGGGGGCTAACAGGGAGTATGGCTACGCCAGGTAGGAGACCTGAGCCAACTTCCTGTGGTTACCGGGGGGCTAGAGAGACCGGGCAGGCACCGTGTTATGCTGTGGAGCGCACGGTGTCCCCAGTGCGGGTGCACAGCCCGGTGCGGTACATTCCAGCTCCGCGTATCGGCCGGGCTAGAGTGGGCATCGAGCCAAGTGCCATGAAGCCGGCTCTACGCATCTGGTCTCCAGTGCGTCTCCTTGGGCCGGCTTACATGGCACCAGCCTTGCGCACGGTGTCCCCGGTTCGCCTGCATAGCCCAGTGCGGGCTATTCCACCTCGCCGCACTGGCAGGGCGACCGGGACCATTCAACCGGGTAAGGTTGGGCAGGCTCGGTGCTCAAGAGCTCTAGTGCGCCTGCACGGCCCGGTCTATCCGTCACCACCTCCACACCCCAGCCCTCCGGTGGCAGCTCCCCGTACCAGGCTGTCTCTCCGGCCCATCCGTCCAGAGCCTTCCTCCTCTCCAGCGCTGCCGGAGTCTCCCGCCTCTCCGGCGCTACCAGAGCCTTCCTCCTCTCCGGCGCTGCCGGAGCCTCCCGCCTGTCCGGCGCCTCTGCCGGAGCCTCCCGCCTGTCCGGCGCCTCTGCCGGAGCCTCCCGCCTGTCCGGCGCCTCTGCCGGAGCCTCCCGCCTGTCCGGCGCCTCTGCCGGAGCCTCCCGCCTGTCCGGCGCCTCTGCCGGAGCCTCCCGTCTGCCCGGCGCCTCTGCCGGAGCTTCCCGTCTGCCCGGCGCCATCGGAGCTTCCCGTCTGCCCGGCGCCGCCCGTCTGCCCAACGCCGCCAGCGCCGCCCGTCTGCCCAGCGCCGCCCGTCTGCCCAGCGCCGCCCGTCTGCCCAGCGCCGCCAGCGCCGCCCGTCTGCCCAGCGCCGCCAGCGCCGCCCGTCTGCCAGGGGCCGCCAGCGCCGCCCGTCTGCCAGGGGCCGCCAGCGCCGCCCGTCTGCCAGGGGCCGCCAGCGCCGCCAGTCTGCCAGGGGCCGCCAGCGCCGCCAGTCAGCCAGGGGCCGCCAGTGCCGCCAGTCAACCAGGGGCCGCCAGTGCCGCCAGTCAGCCAGGGGCCGCTAGAGCCCCTCCGCCCGGAGCAGCTGTCCCTCTGTCCCGAGCAGCTGTCCCTCTGTCCCGAGCAGCTGTCCCTCTGTCCCGAGCAGCTGTCCCTCTGTCCCGAGCTGTCTCTTAGGAGGGTCACCTATCTAGGGACGCTAAGGAGGTGGACAAAGACTATTATGGAGTGGGGTCCACGTCCAGCGCCAGAGCCGCCTCCGCGGACAGATGCCCACCCAGACCCTCCCCTATAGGTTCAGGTTTTGCGGCCGGAGTCCGCACCTTGGGGGGGGGGTACTGTCACACCCTGACCATAGTTTACTTTGTATATTTCTATGTTGTGGTTGGTCAGGGTGTGATCTGAGTGGGCATTCTATGTTTCATGTCTAGTTTGTCTAGTTCTATGTTCGGCCTGATATGGTTCTCAATCAGAGGCAGGTGTTCGTCATTGTCTCTGATTGGGAACCATATTTAGGTAGCCTGGGTTTCACTGTGTTTGTGGGTGATTGTTCCTGTTTTTGTGTTTGCACCAGACAGGGCTGTTTTGAGTTCTCACGTTTCTTGTTTTTTCGTTAGTTTGTTCATGTATAGTTTCGTCAATAAAATACAATGAACAACCACCACGCTGCGCTTTGGTCCGCCTCCACTTCACAACAAGAGAACCGTTACAATACCCCATAATGTCAAAGCAAAATGATGTTTTTAGATATTTTTACAAATTAATAAAAAAATGAAAAGCTGAAATGTCTTGAGTAAATAACCTCAGGAGTATAAATATGCATACCAAGTCAGAGAATAAGTTGCACGGACTAACTATGTGTGCAAAATGGTGTTTAACATGGTTTTTGAATCACTACCCCATCTCTGTACCCCACACAAACAATTATCTGTAAGGTTCCTCAGTTGAGCAGTGAATTTCAAGCATATATTCAACCACAAAGACCAGGGAGGTTTTCCAATGCCTCGCAAAGAAGGCGACCCATTGGTAGATGGGTCAAATTGAAAAAAGCAGACATTGAATATCGCCTTGAGCATGGTGAAGTTATTACTGTAATTACACTTTGGATGGTGTATCAATAATACACCCAGTCACTACAATTCCGAGACAGCCTACAGGGAGGAGGGGAGGGCTCTGGGAGTGTGGTGCCTGGAAAACAACCTCTCACTCAACGTCAACAAAAACAAAGGAGATGATCGTGGACTTCAGGAAACAGCAGAGGGTGCACCCCCCTATCTACATTGACGGGACCACAGTGGAGAAGGTGGAAAGCTTCAAGATCCTTGGCATACACATCACTGACAATCTGAAATCGACCACCCACACAGACTGTGTGGTGAAGATGGCGCAACAGAGCCTCAGGAGGCTAAGGAAATCTGGCTTGTCACCTAAAACCCTCACAAACTTTTACAGATGCACAATTGAGAGCATCCTGTCGGGCTGTATCAACTGCATCGCCTGAAACCGTAGTGCTCTCCAGAGGGTGGTCCAACGCATCACCAGGGGCACACTGCCTGCCCTCCAGGACACGTACAGCACCGGAAGGAAGGCCATAAATATATTTTTTAAAGTCTGATGGCCTTGAGATAGAAGTTGTTTTTCCCAGCTTTGATGCACCTGTACTGACCTTGACTTCTGGATGATAGCAGGGTGAACAGGCAGTGGCTCGGGTTGTTGATGTCCTTTATGATCTTTTTGGCCTTCCTGTGACATCGGGTGCTGTAGGTGTCCTGGAGGGTAGGCAGTGTGCCCCTGGTGATGTGTTGGGTAGACCGCACCACCATCTGGAGAGCACTACGGTTGCAGGCGATGCAGTTGCCGTACCAGGCGGTGATACAGCCTGACAGGATGCTCTCAATTGTGCATCTGTAAAAGTTTGTGAGGGTCTTAGGGCCAATTTCTTCAGCCTCCTGAGGTTGAAGAGGTGCTGTTGCACCTTCTTCACCACACTGTCTGTGTGGGTGGACCATTTCAGATTGTCAGTGATGTGTACGCCGATGAACTTGAACCTTTCCTACAATAAAGAAAGTTTGACTAAATAAAATCGACCCCTGTCGAATGGATAAAAATGTTGTCGATCTTTAAAAATAAAAATCCTATATCTGCCGTTTCCATTACACATGTCACAATCACATTTTTTGTTGACATTACTTTTGTCGAATACAACTGGGTCAATGGAAACCTGCCTACTGTCTGTGTTCTTAGGGCACATGGGGTGTATTCATTCCGCCGATTCTGTTGCAAAACGTTTCTTAAATGGAAACAAACGGAATGAACTGGAGAGGGACTTACCCAAATTTGTCTAATAGAAACTCTTGTTTTAGTTGCAAAACGAAACTGTTTGGACTAATGATTACACCCCAGTTAACAGAATTCTCTCCATACAGTCCTTGTTCATTCAAGTACAAATAATTATACAGTGACGTCAAAAAGAATGTAGTTTTGAAACCCCGTAGAGGGTACAATTAAACCAAAATGCTAATACAGGGCAGTGTGAGCTACAGAGGAGCACAGCATCACTTACCACAAAGCACTGTTTCTCTATCTCGCCACCCAGCTCTAAATGTGGTCTGACTTCACAAGAAGGCAAACATCCCCTGCTCTCTACTTCCTGTGTTGTAGAATGAGCGTGCTTCAAAAAAACCACAGGTGGGTCATGTGACTTGAAAGTTCCACATTCTGTGTTCCGCTATGTTCTGTGTCTTGTACATTGTCATTCAACCGGCTCTGTGCGATGCCTTTAGAAAATGATTATGACTCTGCATTGTTGACCGAGACTGAAGGAGTAGCTCTTTGCTCATGAATAAAGCCTTCCTATAAAAGAGAGGCTGCAACCAAAGAAAAGAGCAAGAGGAACGAGAGAAAGAAGAGAGAGAGAGAAAGAAAGAAAGAAAAGAGATGGAGTCACAGGGCGAAGGGTACCCTCCCTTTTCGGTCTCAACTGGTGGTGGTAAGTTCTTTATGAAACTACTGTAGATGGTACATGATTACTTTGACTAGAGCTTGAATCTGTTTGATTTAGGCGCTAAAAAAACATCAATATTTGAAAAGTCATCGACTAAATAACTGATGTCACAGCAGGCACAGTTCTGCATTCTGTCACTCAATTTATGGTCACACTATGGAGGTACAATACAATTCTCTCTCTTTCTTTACAGATGAGAGTATGCAAGGTGTTATGCAGAGAGAGGTGAACCCCTCAACTAGTGCTCCCCCTCTTCCAGAACTTAGGCTAGTCCTGCTGGGAAGGAAAGGAACAGGGAAGAGCTCTGCAGCCAATACCATCCTGGGAGGAATAGGGGGGTTTGAGAGCGGCAGACCAACCGAGGAGTGCTCGAAAAAGCGAGCCGATCTAACCAGGAGACGAGTCACCGTGGTAGACACCCCTGGCTGGGAATGGTACTACCCGCTCAACAGCACCCCCGACTGGGTCCGGAGAGAGACGTTGCGCAGCATGTCCCTCTGCTCCCCTGGACCTCACGTTATCCTGCTAGTGATACGTTCCTGCGCCTCGGTAACCGAGTCCTACAGGAAGCAAATAGAGGAGCACCTGGAGTCTCTGGGGGAAGGGGTGTTGGACCATACCATGTTGCTGTTCACCAGGGGGGACGAGCTGGGTGTGGTGCCCATGGAGCAGAGGATCCTGACGGGTGGGGCTGCCTTCCAGCAGCTGCTACGGAGGTGTGGGAACAGGTATGAAATTAAAATATTGGCATTTTTTGCTTGATATTGTTATCTTGGAGGAGTGTACATTCACTTTTTATTACCACATTTAATCTGCAACGGACTTTAACATACAAGTAATTTAGTTTAGCAGACGCTCTTATCGACTATGAAAAGCCAAATGACATTTATTCCTGAGGTGCTGACATTTTGCGACCTCTATAACCACTGTGATTATTATTTGACCCTGCTGAAATCTATGAACGTTTGAACAGCTTGAAGAACAATCTGGCCTTAATGGCCATGTACTCTTATAATCTCCACCCGGCACAGCCAGAAGATGACTGGCCACCCCTCAGACCCTGGTTCCTCTCTAGGTTTCTTCCTAGGTTCCTACCTGTCCAGGGAGTTTTTCTTAGCCACCGTGCTTCTACATCTGCATTGCTTGCTCTCTGGGGTTTTAGGCTCGGTTTCTGTATAAGCACTTTGTCACAAGTGCTGATGCAAAAAAGGGCTTTATCAATATATTTGATAGCTTGATGCACTGATGATCAATCATTCAAAGGAAGGTACTGTAGGCAAAACATCCACATATCACAACATATATCCCAAGTAAAATTGTCTACGTAAAAAAAAGCTATCTGAGTGCAAGACAGGCAAGAACAAGAACAAGGTTTTTATTTCTGTTTTGTTGTCTTCCAGGTACCATGTCCTGGACAATAGGAGCCGGGGAGATGGAACTCAGGTAAGGGAGCTACTGAGGAAGATGGTGGAGATGGTGGAGAACCAGGGAGGACATTTTGGGGCAGATCCTGCCCTCCTGAGGTTGGAGGCAGACGGGAGGAGGAGAGCGAGGGAACGGAGGAAGAGGCAGAGACAGATGGAGGCCCAGACTCAGAGGGGTACCATCCGAGCTGTGCTTATGAGTGAGTTCCTTAAAAGTGTCTATGTAAACTCAGTAAAGAAAGATACGTCGTTTCACTGTCAACTGCGTTTATTTTCAGCAAACTTGACGTGTAAATATTTGAATGAACATAACAAGATTCAACAACTGAGACATAAACTGAACAGGTTCCACAGACATGTGACAAACAGAAATGGAATAATGTGTCCCTGAACAAAAAGTAACAGTTAGTATCTGGTGTGGCCACCAGCTACATTAAGAACTGCAGTGCATCTCCTCCTCATGGACTGCACCAGATTTGCCAGTTCTTGCTGTGAGATGTTACCCCACTCTTCCACCAAGGCACCTTCAAGTTCCCAGACATTTCTGGGGGGCATGGCCCTAGCGCTCACCCTCCGATCCAACAGGTCCCAGAGGTGCTCAATGGGATTGAGATCCGGGCTCTTCGCTGGCCATGGCGGAACACTGACATTCCTGTCTTGCAGGAAATCACGCACAGAACGAGCAGTATGGCTGGTGGCATTGTCATGCTGGAGGGTCATGTCAGGATGAGCCTTCAGGAAGGGTACCACATGGGGAAGGAGGATGTCTTCCCTGTAACGCACAGCGTTGAGATTGCCTGCAATGACCTCAAGCTCAGTCCAATGATGCTGTGACACACCGCCCCAGACCATGACGGATGCTCCACCTCCAAATCGATTCCGCTCCAGAGTACAGGCCCCGGTGTAGCGCTCATTCCTTCGACAACAATAAATGCGAATCCGACCATCACTCCTGGTGAGACAAAATCGCGACTCATCAGTGAAGAGCACTTTTTGCCAGTCCTGTCTGGTCCAGCAACAGTGGGTTTGTGCCCATAGGCGACATTCTTGCCGGTGATGTCTGGTAAGGACCTGCCTTACAACAGGCCCACAAGCCCTCAGTCCAGCCTCTCAGCATATTGCGGACAGTCTGAGCACTGATGGAGGGATTGTGCGTTCCTGGTGTAACTCGGGCAGTTTTTGTTGCCATCCTGTACCTGTCCTGCAGGTGTGATGTCCGATCCTGTGCAGGTGTTGTTACATGTGGTCTGCAACTGCGAGGATGATCAGCTGTCCGGTTTCCCTGTAGCCCTGTCTTAGGCGTCTCACAATTTATTGCCCTGGCCACATTTAAAAAATATATATATTTCTCACCTTTATTTAACCAGGTAAGCTAGTTGGGAGCAAGTTCTCATTTACAACTGGGACCTGGCCAAGATAAAGCAAAGCAGTGCGACACAAACAACAGCACAAAGTTACACATGGAATAAACAACTGTACAGTCAATAACACAATAGAAAAAAAGAAAGTCTACATACAGTGTGTGCAAATGGCGTGAGGAATTAAGGCAATAAATAGGCCATAGTAGCGAAGTAATTACAATTTAGCAAATTAACACTGGAGTGATAGATGAGCAGATGGTGATGTGCAAGAAGAAATACTGGTGTGTAAAAGAGCAGAAAAGTAAATAAAAACAATATGGGGATGAGGAAGGTAGATTGGGTGTGCTATTTACAGATAGGCGATGTACAACTGCAGCGATCAGTTAGCTGCTCAGATAGCTGATGTTTAAAGTTAGTGAGGGATTATATAAGTCTCCAGCTTCTGTAATTTTTGCAATTCATTCCAGTCATTGGCATTAGAGAATTGGAAAGAAAGGCAGCCAAAGGAGGTGTTGTCTTTGGGGATGACCAGTGAGATATACCTGCTGGAGCGCGTGCTATGGGTGGGGATTGTTATCGTGACCAGTGAGCTGAGATAAGGCAGAGCTTTACCTAGCATAGACTTATAGATGACCAGGAGCCAGTGGGTCTGGCGGTGAATATGTAGCAAGGGCCAGCCGACTAGAGCATACAGGTCACAGTGTTGGGTGGTAAAAGGGGCTTTGGTGACAAAACGGATGGCACTGTGATGGACTGCATTCAGTTTGCTGAGTAGAGTATTGGAAGCTATTTTGTAAGTGACATAACTGAGGATCAGTAGGATAGTCAGTTTTACGAGGGTATGTTTGGCAGCATGAGTGAAGCAGGCTTTGTTGCGAAATAGGAAGCCAATTCTAGATTTCATTTTGGATTGGAGATGTTGGAGGAGAGTTTGCAGTCTAGCCAGACACCTGGGTATTTGTAGCTAGTCAGGTGGGTGGGTGCGGGCAGCAAACGGTTGAAAAGCATGCATTTTGTTTTACTGGCATTTAAGAGTTGTTGGAGGCCACGGAAGGAGTGTTGTATGGAACTGAAGCTTGTTTGGAGGTTAGTTAACACAGTGTACAAAGAAGGGCCAGATGCTTACAGAATAGTGTCATCTGGGTAGAGGTGGATCAGGGAATCACCCTCATCAAGAGCGACATCGTTGATATTTTCAGAGAATTGAACCCTGTAGTACCCCCATAGAGACTGCCAGAGGTCCGGACAACAGGCACTCCAATTTGACACACCGAACTCTGTCTGAGAAGTAGTTGGTGAACCTGGCAAGGCAAGTCATTTGAGAAACCAAGGCTGTTGAGTCTGCCGATAAGAATATGGTGATTGACAGAGTTGAACGCCTTGGCCAGGTTGATGAAGACAGCTGCACAGTACTGTCTTTTATCGATGGCGGTTATGATATCGATTAGTACCTTGAGCGTGGCTGAGGTGCACCAGTGACCAGCTCGAAAACCGGATTGCACAGCGGAGAAGGTACAGTGGGATTCGAAATGGTCAGTGATCTGTTTATTAACTTAGCTTTCAAAGACTTTAGAAAGGCAGGGCAGAATAGATATAGGTCTATAACAGTTTGGGTCTAGAGTGTCACCCCCTTTGAAGAAGGGGATGACCACGGCAGATTTCCGATCTTTATGGATCTCGGACAATACAAAAGAGAGGTTGAACAGACTGGTAATAGAGGTTGCAACAATGGCGGTGGATCATTTTAGAAAGAGAGGGTCCAGATTGTCTAGCCCAGCTGATTTGTACGAGTCCAGGTTTTGCAGCTCTTTCAGAACATCTGCTATCTGGATTTGGGTGAAGGAGAAGATGGGGAGGCTTGGGCAAGTAGCCCCGGGGGGTGCGGAGCTGTTGGCCGGGGTTGGGGTAGCCAGGAGGAAAGCATGGCCAGCCGTAGAGAAATGCTTATTGAAATTCTCAATTATCGTGGATTTATCGGTGGTGACAGTGTTACCCAGCCTCAGGGCAGTGGGCAGCTGGGAGGAGGTGCTCTTATTCTCCATGGACTTTACAGTGTCCCAAAACTTTTTGGAGTTAGAGGATGCAGGATGCAGATTTCTGTTTTAAAAAGCTAGCCTTTGCTTTCCTGACTGACTGAGTGCATTAGTTCTTGACTTCCCTGAAAAGTTGCATATCGCGGGGACTATTCGATGCTAGTCAAATCAAATGAAATCAAATCAAATTTTATTTGTCACATACACATGGTTAGCAGATGTTAATGTGAGTGTAGCGAAATGCTTGTGCTTCTAGTTCCAACAATGCAGTAATATCCAACGAGTAATCTAACCTAACAATTTCACAACAACTACCTTATACACACAAGTGTAAAGGAATTAATAAGAATATGTACATAAAAAAATATATGAATGAGTGATGGTATAGAACGGCATAGGCAAGATGCAGTAGATGGTATAGAGTACAGTATATACATATGAGATGAGTAATGTAGGGTATGTAAACATATAAAAGTGGCATTGTTTAAAGTGGCTAGTGATACATTACATCAAGATGGCAAGATGCAGCAGATGGTATAGAGTACAGTATATACATATGAGATGAGTACTGTAGGGTATGTAGACATTATATAAAGTGGCATTGTTTAAAGTGGCTAGTGATACATTTATTACCTCAATTTTTCCATTATTAAAGTGGCTGGAGTTAAGTCAGTATGTTGGCAGCAGCCACTCAATATTAGTGATGTCTGTTTAACAGTCTGATGGCCTTGAGATAGAAGCTGTTTTTCAGTCCCTGCTTTGATGCACCTGTACTGACTTCGACTTCTGGATGATAGCGGATGATAGGGGTTCCTTGATAATTTGTGTGAGTTTGAGGGCATCTAACTTAGATTGTAGGACTGCCGGGGTGTTAAGCATATCCCAGTTTATGTCACCTAACCGAACAAACTCTGAAAATAGATGGGGGGAAATCAATTCCCATATGGTGTCCAGGGCACAGCTGGGAGCTGAGGGGGGTTTATAACAGGTGGCAACAGTGAGAGACTTATTTCTGGAGAGATTCATTTTTTTAATTAGAAGCTCAAACTGTTTGGTCATAGACCTGGAAAGTATGACAGATCTCTGGAGTAGATTGCAACTCCTCTCCTTTGGCAGTTCTATCTTGATGGAAAATGTTGTAGTTGGGTATGGAAATCTCAGAATTATTGGTGGCCTTCCTAAACCAGGATTCAGACATGGCAAGGACATCAGTGTTGGCGGAGTGTGCTAAAGCAGTGAGTAAAACAAACTTAGGGAGGAGGCTTCTGATGTTAACATGCTTGAAGCCAAGGCTTTTACGGTTACAGAAGTCAACAAATGAGAGTGCCTGGGGACACGCAGGGCCTGGGTTAACATCCACATCACCCGAGGAACAGGGGAGTAGGATGAGGGTATGGCTAAAGGCTATCAAAACTGGTTGCCTAGTGAGTCGGGGACAGAGAATAAAAGGAGCAGATTTCTGGGCGTGGTAGAATAGATTCAGGGCATAATGTACAGACGGGTATGGTGGGGTGCGGGTACAGTGGAGGTAAACCCAGGCACCGAGTGATGATATGAGAGGTTGCATCTCTGGACTGGCTAGTTATGCTGGGTGAGGTCACCACGTGTGTGGGAGGTGGGACGAAGGAGGTATCTGAGGCATGTTGAGTGGGACTAGGGGCTCTGCAGTAAACTAAAACAATGATAACTATCCTGAACAACAGTGTACAAGGCATATTGACATTTGAGAGAGACATAAAGCGAGGCATAAAGCAATCACAGGTGTTGATTGGGAGAGCTATCTAAGACAACAATGGGTAAGACAACAAACGCTAATCAGCTAAGACAACAACAACAGGTAAAATGGTGATGAATGGGCAGAAAGGGTCGGTTAACTACACACAGGGCCTGAGTTCTAGGCTGGGGCTGACAGAGTACCGTGATTAATAAACAGTCCATCAGGCATCAGCTATGGCTTGCGGCTAACTGGTGCTAGCTTCGGGGCAGGGACGTTAGCCACTATAGCCACTTGGTAGCAGCTAGCTAGCAGCGATGATCCGATGCAAAGGTCCAGAGCTTACGGCAAGGATCCAGTGGAGTAGTGGATTCTAGCCGTGTTGGGGTAGAGTCCGGGAGCCATCGGCTGAGTAGCCGAGTGATCACAGAGTAGGCCGGGAGGTGGGCCTGATTCAGGGCTAGCTTCAGGGCTGGGTCACTCGGTGGCAGCTAGCTAGCTGTGATGATCAGGAGTAATGGTCCAGGGTTTACGGCAGGAATCAGGCTTTGTAGTGGAGAAAACAGTCCGATACTGGCTGGTGTCTGTGCAGAAGGCCGCTAGCAGTGGCTAACAATGACTAAATGTTAGTAGCTAATTAGCTGGTTAGCTTCTGACTGCTAGCTTCTGATGGAGGTTCTGGTCTAAACAATAGCGGATCCATGTCACATTGGGTGAGGCAGGTTACCAGAAGTTATATTTAATTAAAAAATGGAAAAGAGATTGAAAATAAATGTAAATATTTACAAAAATATGAAAAATACAAAAAGTAAACGAGAGGACGACAAACCACGCCTGCAGTCCTCATGCCTCCTTGCAGCATGCCTAAGGCACATTCATGCAGATCAGCAGGGACCCTGGGCATCTTTCTTTTGGTGTTTTTCAGAGTCAGTAGAAAGGCCTTTTTAGTGTCCTAAGTTTTCATAACTGTGACCTTAATTGCCTACCGTCTGTAAGCTGTTAGTGTCTTAACGACCATTCCACAGGTGCATGTTCATTAATTGTTTATGGTTCATTGAACAAACATGGGAAACAGAGTTTAAACCCTTTACTATGAAGATCTGTGAAGTTATTTGGATTTTTACGAATTATCTTTGAAAGACAGGGCCCTGAA
Source organism: Oncorhynchus mykiss (assembly GCF_057628025.1). Classification (NCBI taxonomy): domain Eukaryota; kingdom Metazoa; phylum Chordata; class Actinopteri; order Salmoniformes; family Salmonidae; genus Oncorhynchus; species Oncorhynchus mykiss. The sequence goes on from NC_143042.1 coordinate 36,573,585, forward strand.
AAAGGGACGTTTCTATTTTTGCTGTGTTTATTTAGTACGACCCATTTGATTATCTTCTCTGAGTTTGAATATTTCCTCACCAGCGTAACACTGTATCAAAAAACATAAAGCGAAAATGATGTGTGATAAATGTTGTTGTCTTTAATTCAAAACCTCTGATCATGTTTTTCAATCTATGTCATGTTACTATCCTTATGGAAAATAGGACCTAGGGAGATACATAAGCTTAAACGAATAGGAGTACCTAAACAGATGTGACATACAGTACACTCTGATAACCACTAAATATTCCAACCCTGAAATCTTGTGCCCCCTCTCCCTGACAGCTGACGCTGGATCCCAGGGCTCTGATTGGGATGGGAAACAACCATTCTCCAAGGGTACTCGTCGTCTCCCAGAGCTGAGACTGGTCCTCCTGGGAGAGAGAGAGACGGGGAAGAGCTCGGCCGGGAACACCATACTGGGTGGAGGTGGAGAAGGAGCAGGGTTCTTCCAGACAGGGAGAGTGACGGAGGAGTGCGCCCGGTGCCAGGCAGAGGTCGTTTTTACATTTACATTGTAGTCATTATTAAACGCTATGTTCAGAGTGACTAACGGTCAGTGTATTCAACTATGCTATGGGTAAAAACAACCACATATCATACAGTTATCTTCAGAAATCCACTATCAGCATAATCAGTCCTCGTAATAAAATACAAAAGCGAATCAGTGTGTTGTGAGACAAGCACAACAGTAATGTATATTTTATTTTGCCATTTTTAGGTAGCCATGAGGCTGGTCACCGTAGTGGACACCCCCGGTTGGGAAGGTGGAGTAGCAGGCCCCACCCCAGAGAGGGTAAAGCGGGAGATGGTGTGGGGTAGCGTGTCCCTGTGTCCCCCGGGACCCCACGCTGTGCTCCTCACCCTGAGGGTGGACACCCTGGTCAGTTCCACACCTGTAAGAGAACACCTGGAGCTCCTGGGGGAAGAGGTCTGGAGGCATGCTGTCCTCCTGTTCACCCATGGGGACCAGCTGAGGGAGGGGGTGGGCATTGAGCAGCACATCCAAAGTGGAGGGAGGGACCTTAAGTGGCTGGTGGAGAAGTGTGGGAGCAGGTATGTCTGCTGTCCTTATCTCTCTGTTTTGGTTGTTGTTGTTTCTTGTTCCTATGTTTAATTCGTAATCTTCCTCTGTAAGGCGTATTGAGACATTGTGATAATGCAACTTGACTTGACAGGTACCACGTCATCAGTAATGTGAATGGCCGTGGGGACGCCGCTCAGGTGTCTGGCCTGCTGGAGAAGGTAGAGAAGATGGTGGCCGGGAACAGGTGCGAGGCCTTCTCGTCGCTAGTGCAGGAGGTCAGCGACCTCACCAGACAGAGGAACGAGAAATTCAACCAGCGTCTCAAAGAGGTTGGTGACAAGATGCAGCGTCAGGAGATGGAGCTCAAGAGGATGAGGGAGAGGGAGGTCAAAAGCATCCGCTGGTTTTTCGATCGGAAGAAGAAAGTTAAATCTCCGGGGAAGTCAGGCGTGGAAAAAGAGGAGGATGGAGGGGAGGAGGAGGAGGAGAAAAGGAGTGATGGGAGGAAGAACGAAATGGGCGAACTAGAGGAGAGGATTCGGTGGCTGACGGAGGATAAGGAGAGAGAGATTCAGGATCTGGGCGCGGAAAACTACAGATTCATCGCTGCGCTCAATCAGAGAAGCAGGGAGCGAGAGGAGATAGTCATCAAGCTAGAGGAGAGAGAGAGAGAGATTGACGAGCTGAAAGAACGAGTTGATGAGCAGCAAGTGAAACTGCTCGACCTTGAGCGTGTCATCGGGGAGAAAGAACGAGATAAAAAAGAGAGGGAGGAAGAGTTTAGAGGAAAGCATCAGGAATGGAGGAGGGAAGCAGAGGATTTGAAAGACAGGATAGCCCTGGAAGAAAAAGAAAAAGAGGAATGGATAGGAAGAGGAAAAACGTCACAGAACGAGATGTATGAGTCAAAACAGTTGTATGAGGAGAGACTTTTACAGTATGAGGAAGAGATGCAGAGAAAACTGCATGAAAAAGAGGGAGAGATGGAGAGAAAACTGCATGAAAAAGAGGAAGAGATGGAGAGAAAACTGAATGAAAAAGCGGAAGAGATGGAAGGAGAGAGACTGCTATCTGAGACAAGGGAAACAGAAAGGAGGGATGAGCAAAGAAAGAGAGATGAAAAGGAAAAGAAAGAGATGAGCAAGCTGAAAGAAATCATTGAAAAGAAAAATAAAGAAATAACTGATGCACAGCAATTGGTTACAGAGAAAGAAAAAGAGATTGTGGAAGTGAGGGCGAGATCTGTTGACAACGTAAAAGAAATTGAGCGGCTGAAAGAAAACAATGAACAGAAGGAGTCTGAGGTGGTGGCAATGCAGCGGCAACACACAGAGGACAAAAGTAGGAGAGATGCCGAGGCAATGGACAAGTTACGAGGGAAAGAAGTGGAGCTCAACAACTTAATACAAAAGGACGGGGAAAATAAGAGAGAACTCGTCCGTTTAAGGCAAACCATTAAACAAACAAAAACAGAACTGGAAAACTTAACTGCCACGATGGAGAAGGAAAGGATGAACATGATACAGGAACATGAAAAGGAAATCAAGACGAAGGAAGAGGAGATGAGGTTGATGTTAGAAGACCACGAAAGTGCTGTCAGCCAACTGCAGAAAAAGGAGGCAGAAAGTAGAAGGAACATTTCAGGCATGACAGAATGCTTAAGGGACAGCCAGGGGAAGGTTGAGGTACTGCAGGAGCTGAACGTGAAATTGAAGAAAGAGATGGACAACCTCAGGAAGAAGTGTCAGGAGTACGAGGAGGACCAGGGGGTTCAGAGGACCAAGAGGGAGAGCAGGGAGGCTGACATCAGAGAGCTGCTCTGTGGATATGAAGAGCAGTTAAAACACAAAGACGGGGAAATCCACCATGTTATGGAAGAGCGGAACCTGGAGGTTGCTGCGTTGAAACAGACAAACGACCAGAGACAGAAGGAGCTGGAGAATATGAAAGAAGGGGAGGAGGTGAGAGAGAAACAGGTGGAGGAGATAAGAGGGTGCTATGAGAAGAATCTGAGAGAAAGGCAGCATGAGCTGAAACAGACGGCTGAGGAAAAGGAGCAAGAGCTTGAGAAACGGGGGAGAGTGTATGATGAGAAGGAGCGAGAACAAGCAAGAAGTAAAGAAGTGCTGGATAACAGAGGACGTGAACTTGAGACAAAAGATGCAGAGCTAGTGAAAAGAGAAGAAGTGCTAGTGAAAGGAGAGGAAGGGCTAGTGAAAAGAGGGAAAGAGCTAGTGAAAGAAGAGGAACGGCTAGTGAAAAGAGGGAAAGAGCTAGTGAAAGAAGAGGAAGGGCTAGTGAAAAGAGGGAAAGAGCTAGTGAAAGGAAAGGAAGAGCTAGTAAAAGGAGAAGAAGCGCTAGTGAAAGGAGAGGAAAAGCTAGTGAAAGGAGAGGAAGAGCTAGTGAAAAGAGAGGAAGTGCTAGTGAAAAGAGAGGAAGTGCTAGTGAAAAGAGAGGAAGTGTTAGTGAAAAGAGAGGAAGTGCTAGTAAAAGGAGAGGAAGTGCTAGTGAAAAGAGAGGAAGTGCTAGTGAAAGGAGAGGAAAATCTAACGCAAGGAGAGGAAGAGCTATTCAAAAGAGAAGAAGAATTAGTGAAAGGAGAGGAAGAGCTAATGAAAAGAGAGGAAGAGCTACTGAAAAGACAGGAAGGGCTAGTGAAAGGAGAGGAAGAACGAGTGAAAAGAGAGGAAGAGCTAGTCAAACGAGAGGAAGTGCTAGTAAAAGGAGAGGAAAAGCTAGTGAAGAGAGAGGGAAATCTAGCGAAAGGAGAGGAAGAGCTCTTCAAAAGAGAAGAAGAATTAGTGAAAGGTGAGGAAGAGCTAATGAAAAGAGAGGAAGAGCTAGTGAAAGGAAAGGATGAGCTATTTGAAAGAGAAGAAGAATTAGTGAAAGGAGAGGAAGAGCTAGTGAAAAGACTGGAAGATCTAGTGAAAAGAGAGGAAAATCTAGTGAAAGGAGGAGAAGAGCTATTGAAAAGAGAGGAAGAGCTATTCAAAAGAGAAGAAGAATTAGTGAAAGGAGAGGAAAAGCTAGTGAAAAGAAAGGAAGAGCTAGTGAAAGGAAAGGAAGAGCTAGTAAAAGGAGAAGAAGGGCTAGTGAAAAGACAGGAAGAGCAAGTGAAAGGAGAGGAAAAGCTAGTGAAAAGAGAGGAAGAGCTATTCAAAAGAGAGGAAGTGCAAGTTAAAGAAGAGGAAAAGCTAGTGAAAAGACAGGAACAGCTAGTGAAAGGAGAGGAAAAGCTAGTGAATAGAGAGAAAATGCTAGTGAAAGGAGAGGAAGAACTTGAGAAAAGAGAGGGAGAGCTAGTGAAAGGAGAGGAAAAGCTAGTGAATAGAGAGAAAATGCTAGTGAAAGGAGAGGAAGAACTTGAGAAAAGAGAGGGAGAGCTAGTGAAAGGAGAGGAAGAGCTTGTGAAAAAAGAGGAAGAACTTGAGAAAAGAGAGGGAGAGCTAGTGAAAAGAGAGGAAGAGCTAGTGAAAAGAGAGGAAGAGCTTGTGAAAGGAGAGGAAGAGCTTGTGAAAAGAAAGGAAGAGCTAGTGAAAAGAGAAGAAGAGTTGGAAGGTAGAAGACGAGAAGTAAAGAACTGGGAGGAAGATCTAGAAACAAGACAGAAAGGACAAGAAAAACAGAAACAGGAGTTGTGGAGCCGAGAAAAATGCTTGAAAAGAAAGGAAGAAGAGTCTGAAAGCCAAGAACAAAACATCTGCAGCAAGGAGCAAGAAGTGGAGAAAATAGAAAAAGAGCTGCAAAACAGAAAGAACCAACTTGATAGTAGAGAATATGATTTAAAGACTTCGGAAGAAAATATTAAGAAAATAGAGCTGGATCTAGAAAACCTGCAGCGACAACAGGACAACCGTCAACTAGAGCTGGATGAAAGGGAAAATGAACAAGGGAGTGGGAAGACAGAACATCAGAACCAGAGAGAGGATCTGGAAAAAAGAGAGACAGAACTGAGGGCCAGAGAACATGATTTGAGATGTGGAGAACAAGGGTTGGAAAACCAGGAAGAGGATATGAACAACCGGCAGCACGACATGGACAAAAGACAAGAAGAATTGGAAAATATACAACAAGACCTTGAGAAAAGGGAGCTTCACCTGGGGAATAGAGAGGAAGAAATAAAGAAGCACAGACAAGCTCTGGAAAAAAGAGAGAAAGAGATCAAAGACAGCAAACAAGGACTTGAAAACAGAGAACACCATTTGAAGAATGGAGAGCAAGAGTTACTGAAATGGAGAACAGAGTTAGAAATTCAAGGGAAACATATGAGCAACAGAAGCCAAGACATGGAAAAGCTGAAGGGGGAGGTGGAAAACCATCAACAAGAGCTAAGGAACAGAGAGGAAGGTTTTGAAGACAAAATGCAAGAGTTGAGGAATTGGGAGCAGCGTCTAGAAAGACTTGAAACAGAACTAGAGAGGAGAGAGCATGAACAGAGGAATATGAATAATGGATTCGAGGGAAAGGAGCAAGAAGTTAACCATTTTGAAAAAGATCCGGATGGCAGAGATTATGACGTGGAGATCAGAGAGCCTAACGGATTGATACCAAGCCATGAAGCACATGGAGGAGATGTCTGTGACATGACAACAAGATGTGATAATGTGACACTAGAGGGTATAGAGGATTCCCATATGATGTACCAGGAAGTAGGAGTGGTGGAGAAAGAAGGACGGGAACTGCAGGGAAAAGAACCAGAGAGGAGTGGAAGCATCACAGACCGGGAAGATCAGACGATGATGGAATGTGCCTCGTCTACAATCTTAAACAATAACAGTCAGTTTGAAAGAATGGCAGCGCCAGAAGAGAAAGAGGGGGCGGAAGAATGTAAAAAGAGGGGGAGAATGGGTGAAGAGGAGGATGAGGAGGATAATTATAAGGAAATTGAAGATGTAAACGTTATCTCAGACTTAAAGTTAACTCCAAGTCCAGGCCCCAGTGTAGAAAACACTAAGCACATCCAAAGGTCTGAGCTGAGGCTGGTACTGTTAGGGGAGACTTGGTCCTCCCGTCACCCAGCAGGGTACACAATCCTGGGCAGAGAGGCCTCACACCCAGGTGAGTCCATCTCGATGCCATGGCGGGGACAAATCGCTGGAAGACAGGTCAGTGTGGTAGAACCACTTGGGCTAAAGTGGCGTGACGGACCAGACGGCAACACCTCCGTCACCACAGACCCAACACAGCTCCGGAACATCTTCCATAATGTTTCCCTGTCCCACCCAGGTCCCCACCCAGGTCCCCACGCGATCCTCCTGGTCCTGCCAGCCTACCTGTCATTCACACAGAAGTATCGGAGAGCGGTGGAACACCATATGAGTGTGCTCGGGGAAGATATTTGGCGTCGCACTATGGTGCTGTTCACGTGGGGGGAAGCTTTAGGGGAGAGTGCGGAGCAGCACATATTGAGGAATGGGGACCTCCAGTGGCTCGTGGGACAATGCGGCGGTAGATACCATATTCTGGCCAGCAGGAAGAACAACTCTCAAACAGCAGAGCTAATGGAGAAGATAGAGGAGATGGTGGCAGGAAACTATCAATGTAATGGAGACTGATAAACCGTTGGGATGAGTAGAGATGAATGGAGAGACAAAGGATGGACTGGGATGATATGAGAGGGAAATAATCAGTTGTTTGAAATTTTTGCGAATAGGCCAATGGCGGGATGTTTAATTTCATGTGTATTTTTTAAATATTTGTTTATATAAAATATCATTCATTAATGAGGAGATATGTTACAGTTACCAAATACAGAGTCAAACTACAGAAGCAAAATAAATCACAGATGAGTCGTTCACAAATGTCACAAATATTCTAACTTCAATGAATTGTTCCTTGACAATCCTTTTACATACAAATGTCAAACATTTACCAAACATGCTTGCTCCAAAAGGGACTTTTTCATGTATTACATTTCAGAAAGATCCAAAATGCTGTGGTCTTTTTTGTTCCAGTTTCGCACGGAATGACCCATAAGACTGCTTATAGGTTAAAAAGTTGGATTTACAGTATGTGAGTTCATAGTTTCTCCACAAGATAGAGATCTTGTGTCACTTTCTGTGGAGGGCAGATGGAGTGTTTCAAGATGCTGATGTTCAACATGTTGATAATAAATTGTATTAAATGAGTTCAAATGTGTCCAAGCACCAGTACGTTTAATTGAGACATCATAAGTGAAATATGAAGTGGGCTAATGTATACAGGGTCATAGTGGGCCAGGGCCACAGTATTGCAGAGTTGGAGTGCTGATCTAGGATTAGGTCCCCCCTTGTCCATGCAATCTTATTCATTGAGATTTAAAAGATAAAACTGATCCTAGATCAACACTCCTACACTGAGATGCTTTGTGAAAACAGGCACATTGATAAAAATAGAAGAATAACTTGGAAAACTAATCCCATTACAGTTTTTCTCAGTCGCTTTGGTGCATTTCTTAGATCAAAAGTGCAATTCTTGATACTACTTGTACAAATTCCAAATCATCTAGTCACATGTGCACATCATTATGCAATTTCTTATTCCTTTGAACAAGTTGCAATTGATAATGTACAAGTGTCAGCTTTTTTCCACATGATCAATTGCTCATGTCATGTTGATCAAAATATAGTAGATGGTTCTCTGTTGAATAGTCTTACCCCTCAAAACATCTAGGCATTAGTTCCTTGCATAAGCCTTTACATGCAAAATTGTCGAACTATTTGTCATAAACTGTCAAGCATAGTTTTACACATTTCTATTAGACCTTTTGTACAAAAACGTGAATTGATGAATCGTGCAGGTGAAATTGACCCTCACTCATGAAGGAATGTAAAGTGTTAGTTCAACCAACAATCAACCAGTTGTCTAAATTGCTCAAAGGTGCATCTCATGAAGAATCAATTGGCAAGCATATATAGACAGACCACAACCCAGAGTTGCAATTTTCCAATAATGGATGGACCAGGAAACGAACAGGTCAACAGCCAAGAGGAGGAAGAAGAGGAGCAAGGATGTGTGGTGGAAGGCAAAACAGAGGAAGAGGTGGAAGAGGACATAGGTGCATATCTGATGACATAAGGGCCACTATTGTAGACCATGTTGTCAATCATGGCCTTACAATGGCTGAGGCTGGTCTAAGGGTGCAGCTGAATATTGGGAGATCAACCGTGTCCTCAATAGTTAAAACGTTTCGGAGAGAGAACAGGTATGTCCACCAATGTACAGTGCACTGTTACTGTATATAAGCAGTATACTGAATACTTCCTACAATGCTTCATATTACAGTAGTCCACTTGTATTTCACAGCATACAGAGATATACTCTATACAGATACATACTGCACCTTACATGCACCCACCTGTATGTTTTACAGTAAAATGTGTGTTCGCATAGTTTGTCTGTGAAAGTGTGCAATGAATCACTGCATTTTTCCCCACATAGGACTGCAAGATTACCTCAAACCGGTGGCAGAGGACGCCTTTTCACACCTCAACAGGAGGAGGCTATTTGCACCATGAGCTAAGGAGCTACGGTACCAGTATGTACAGGTAAAACATATATCTATGTAACTACTTTACAGCAACATTTTATAGTGATACATAGTACAGTAAGCATAAACTGCACACATTTCCATTGCTGTGGAAGGAACATGCAATATATGCACATTTTATGTCACTCTTCCTTACCAAAACAAATTCAACTGTGTGTTCTGGGATGTAGTGTATAATGGAGTTGGAATCAAGTGAACCCTCTCACAACTTTGTATACGTGGATGAGGCTGGCTTCAACCTGACCAAATGCAGAAGGCGGGGTCGGAATATCATCGGTCACAGAGCTACTGTGGATTTGCCAGGCCAACGGGGAGGAAATATCACCATGTGTGCTGCTATTTTGGGGCATGGTGTCCTAACCCAAATCCCCCTTATAGGGCCATACAACACCAGGCATCTACTCAACTTTTTAGACTCTCTACAGGGCTCTCATCCCTGATGATGAGAGGGGTCTGTTTAGAGAGGATTTGCCAAAGTATGTGGTCATTTGTGATAATGTGAGTTTCCATCAATCAAACATCATAAGGCAATGGTTTGTGACCCACCCGAGGATGCTCATAGAATTCCTCCCACCTTATTCACCATTCCTTAACCCAATTGAGGAGTTATTTTCAGCATGGAGGTGGAAGGTGTACGATCGTCAGCCACACACACAGATTACCCTGCTGGCTGCAATGGATGCAGCATGTGAGGACATCACAGTAGACGCCTGCAGAGGATGGATAAGGCATTCCAAAAAATTATTTCCACGTTGCATTGGAAGGGAAAATATCCGGTGTGATGTGAATGAGAATATGTGGGCCGACAGACAGGAACGTCTGGATGTGTAGAGACAGCACAACAGTGCTGCGGGCAAAGTTGTGGTTTCCTGTGTTTCTTTCTAATTTAGTTTTTTTTCCTTGGTGCCCCTTGGGTTGTCCAGTCTCTTTCAATCAATAACCCACATACAGTAATATGTAGATAGTACTGTTGAAATGGATATATGCCATAGAAGTGCAGCCTTGTGCATTTTCAATACAGTAACTGTCATCCAAACTGTAGCCTAAGTTTACAGCAGGTAATACTGTCAAAGTACACAGTTACATTAACAACATGTCTAAACATTTTGACGACCTTGTTCGTGAACCATGACTCAATGACTTATCATTCTGATGACACTGACATGATCATTGGCATGAATATTTACTTTTGAGAGATGTACTAAGGATTTTTAGTGACTGACTAGCTTTAGAAACATCTATTGTATATTGCAGTTTGTACAAATTGTTCTGAGAAATGCACTTGTTATTTTGCTCATGTTAGAGATGATGTGAAAAATGCACCAAAACTGTATTGTAAAATGTGAATTATTAAATATTACTGAATTGTTGCAATTCATCTTTTGAGATTATATGTGCTTCTGTTTTGAAGCGAACAAGGAACTGTAGCAATATTTACCGACACGGTATAATAGACCTAAAACTTGTGAGCTACATTCATCTTTATTAGATAGGCCAACCACACATTTTGCCATGTGTTTTCACAGAAATAAAAGTAGATATTTGTCGGTGGGCATTAGCCAGCCTTTCATAAAATCTAAATGTGTCTTTATGAAGATTGTTGACCTATATTTCGTTGCTAGGAGGGCAGGGGAGCTAAGTATTGCCGCAGGGAATCTCACCAGAGACAGCTCTGCGGTTGACAGGTAAAATATGATTCTAGATGAGTGGGTTATAGTCTATATGGCTTTAAAAGCGTCAAGCTTTTATACCAGGGGCGAAATTAAGGTGTAAATATTGGGCGGGACGAATGGTAGAGGGTCCATGGGGTCCTCCCCCAGATTTGTTTTTACATTTTAAAACGCATTTCCTGCAATTCTAGACAGTTTGACATGACTTATTCCTCGCTTGGGGGTTATTTGAGGGGTATATGGAGGGGTATTTTGACAACACAATATAAGTGGAATGATAACAGGAAGGCCCTTCAATAAAAATAAATTGGGGGGTAAAAAACAGTTACATTTCTGCATTTCAACACATTTTGCCATGAGTCAAACATTTTTGCAGTTTAAAAATTAACTATCCAGTGAAAATATCACTTTTAAAAGTTAATATTCTGTTAACTCATGCCCCCTATAATGTTGTTGACTCATCCTATACTCATATTTGTGGCAAAAGCATAAATAAATACAAATAATATATTAAACACCTCAAACTTGTATCTCAAACAGACTGTTTAAAAAAAGGCTTGCTATTATCTCATAGAGGATGATGTCATTCTTCTGAGGAGGATGAGCTGGCCAATCAGCAATCTTCTCGCTTGAATATACGCTGTGATAGAAAAATTACGTGGTTAATTAATATTTAACTAATAGTAAGAGATTTCTGTCTTACTAGTGTATTTGTCACATGTGCCTTAATACAACAGGTAATACAACAACCTTACAGTGAAATGCTTACTTACCTACAAGCCCTTAACCAACGATGCAGTTTTAAGAAAATACCTAAAACAAAATACCACTCTATTTCCCTGCAGCTAATCTGGGCGTATGGTCACTAGAGATGGCTTTAGCTGACAAATGAGTTAAAGACTGCATTACATATACAAGAATGTGTTTTACAAGAGATAGTTTAGGAGTAGAACAATCCCTCATTGTCTCAAAATCATTCTTGCAACTGGGAAACTAAGCCAGGGTGGGGTTAAGACAACAACCCTGTGCAGATAACGACTGGATGAACCCAGAGTGGCTTATGATGCTCCTTGGTCTGCATGGGAGGGGTGGAACCAACCATGACGAGGCATTTTTAGTGTCAGCTATATATAGTACTCTGTATTTTTGTAAAGGTTAGGTTACTCGGTCCAACACTCAAGGGTGTGGGGTCGATCAGCCTCATTATTGCAATAATTAATCGATATTAAATAAAGATGATTCTTTGAAGAAATAACATCTCTCTCAGTATGAATTTCCACGACAACGCCCACACCATTCTGTTGTTTGGGTACAACAACACCATTCCAAGGAAAACTATTTAACTCATATTGTCATTAATTATAGGCCATATTTCTTATTTCAAAGCTGGAAACATTGGACAGCTATGTTAAAGATCATCTTTGGGCAAAATGTTTAAAAATAAGGTCTTTAATTGGTATAACTGATCAATGCACCTATCATACAAGGTAATTTAATGTTTAAAAAACATATAATGCAGGAATAAGATATTTGGCTAGAGGAGTGCCATTTCTTACCGATCTCTACCGCTTCTGTCCAAAAACAAATCCTGTGCAATGACATCAACACATACTGGGGGAGTTACTGGCTAGTTACAAGTGGCTAGCTTAGTTAACAAGCTATCTATGTCGGGCACGGCGCACATGACCAGAATTACACATACGGCAGATGAACCAGGAAAGGCGCACCGCATTTCAGTTGGAAAATTGAGAAAGAGGAGTTGACCGTCGACCGGTAAAGCTCATTTCCAGCAATTCTTCACATTTTGCCATTGCTTATGTGTTAATATGCTATAATATTTATTTTAGATTTGAAAGAAATGACTGGAGGGGACGAATCGACCTGTTCTGAATTTTTTTGGGGGGGAAATGTCCCCCCATACCTCATGGCAATGTTTTATATCAACTTAAAAGACATGAGGATCCGTTGGTGAAGCATGGTGCTTGCAACGCCAGGGTTGTGGGTTTGATTCCCATGGGGGACCAGTTTGTGGAAATAAATACAAAAATGTATCCAGTCACTGCTGTGAGTTGCTCTGGATAAGTGCCTCTGCTAAATTACTCAAATGTAGTACAAACATATGAAAGCAAACAGCTTTTCTAGCTCACAGACCTCTAGGAGAGTCAAAACACTCAATGGTAATTGTGGAATGATTGACTTGTCGTTGCTGCAAATGTTGCCATTTCTGTAACCAATCATCATACAATGCCATCGGTCTGTCATTGAGCGAGGACTGGATGTGTGAAATGCTCTCTCAAAGAAGTCCATTTTGACAATGTATTTGAACATCGCTGCAGGGGGCAACTATCTTTCAAAGTGTTTTTTTTTTTTAATCAAGCACTTATTGACGATAAAAAAAAAGAGATACGGTTTGTCCTCATCTCCCCACTTCTCCCCACTCCTCTTTCAATGTCCAAGTGCAATGGAGGTATCTAAAGGCCTGTAGGCCGCCTACTGTAATTGCTCACTAAACTTGCAAATGTGAAATGTGCGCTGAAAACGATGCTTTGTGTCTTTTCAAATGTCCACTTTGTGTCATTTAAAGTCCACTCGACGCCAACGTGGGATAGCAGAGTCACGCGTTGGTGGTTCATGGCCTTGGTCAGAAAAAAAGAACGTCTGATACTACAGTAGCTTAGCATAGCAGGACCCGCTGTCACCATTCTGTCACTCAAATTTCCAGATTGAATTATAATTATATTTTGAACAAATGACGATTGGGCAACTCAATATTAGGAAGGTGTTCCTAATGTTTGGTATACTCAATATACTGTAGGTGTTCTCCTGCTTGGAAACCGACTGGAAAAAGCTGACAATCATGTTTAATCTTGTTGAAACACTTATTGGCAAATCTACGTTTTAAACGCTGACATGTAGGTTTTAAATGTGTCACATGTTTAATGGTTTTACAATGTGAGAAAAGCATCAGACATACATTAAACATTTGTTATTCCAAAACCATGGCTACACTGCCATGGAACTTTATGCCACAAATTTGCTTTGATTGCATTTGAGAGCCATCAGAACCATAGTCTTATAGTACTATCGTTTTGTACCAACATTCTTTTCATTTTATTTTTTATACCTCATAATAATAGTGAATCATGTTATGTGATAAAACCCCATTGCACTGTATCAAATCATATCGCTTTCCCACTGCCCTCTCTCTCCATTCAGGGTCACTCTCATGGGCTTCATTCCAAATGGCACCCTACTCCCTTTACAGTACACTACTTTTAACCAGGGCCCTATGGGAGGAAGTGCACTATACAGGGAACAGGGTGCCATTTTGGACACGGACATGATGTTAATGTAGTGGGACAAAGGTCCCATGCACATTCCACAGGTCATCCTGTGTATCCATCGACTCACATCAGTGTACACATACCTGATAGGGGTCTGGTCAAAAGTAATGCACTATGTAGGGAATAGGGTGCCATTTGGGACGACTACTATGGCTTTGTTAAAACAGGAGTTAATGGCTTGGTTGATTTCTATTCATGAAAATGCACACAAACAACCCACTAGTTTGAATAATGGAAGAAGTAGCTGACTGTACATGACAGACAGATAGTAAAGCCTACACATGTTTATTGGATGCTCGATGATAAAGAACAGATGGCAGATTTTGATAAGCCTTTACAGGATGGCAAATTAAAAATAAACGTTTTCAGCAATTGATTATATGCCTGGTTTTGAAAGCCTTTTGGATTGTGGCGGCAGTAGCAAGCTAACATTCTGCTACAAGGGAAGATGGGAGATTTGTAGCGGGCAGTAAAGCAGCACAAGTTAGTGGCAAGCTAGCATTCTTTTAACATTCTCTCTCGCTCCATTTTTGGGGTAATTGATTATATCTTGTTTTGAAAGTATTGGAAGAAGCGATAGAGGTTAGTATAGTGGAAGGAAAGATGAGATATTGGGCATTGAAGGTAGAGAGGTAGAGAGACGTAAATAGTGGAAGGGGATGAGAGACTGGTCAGACCAAACCAGTCTCTCATGGGGGTACGAGAGCTGATGGACCATGAGGAGGGGGGCCTATCTCCTCCCTCTCTCCCCCGTCTCCCCTCTACCACCCCCAAAGGGCATCTCTGAATAAGGGAGCTTGCTTGGCTTGGGCTACAGGCAGCTTTCTGCATGACTACCCACCCACCCAGCCCTCTCTTATCATCTCTCTTCTCTCCTTTCCTTTCTCTCTTCTCTTCTCTCCTCCCCTACCAGGTCTTAGGTTTGGTCCTGTCTCATAGCTCAGAACAGAGCATCCACAATATCCCTTTAACATATGGATCCAAACCCAAAACAAGCAATACTGGTGTATCACAGTAATATCCTTAGCACAGCAGCAAATTGGACAGAAGAGGAGACAGGAGACAGAGGAGGAGAGAGAGAAAGGGTTCTTAGGAGAGAGAGAGAGAGAGAGAGAGAGAGAGAGAGAGAGAGAGAGAGAGAGAGAGAGAGAGAGAGAGAGAGAGAGAGATGGACTGTAATATTCAGGTATGAATAAACAGACCTTTCTTCTCTTCTCTTCCCCCTCCTCTCCTCTCCAACAGGAGAGGAAGCAGATGATGTCGGCCCCTCTGGACCGCATCTCTTCCAACTGAGCGCATGCAGTGGGCCAGATCCAGGTCCTGGAATCTAGCTAATGAGACACACCCCAGAGGGTCTGCCTAGCTCCCATTGGCTAAAAGGCCCAAGAGGGGGCGGAGGGGGTGGGTTGGGGAGACCGGGTGTGGGCAAGCATCTGTCAGAATAGGTTCCAAATCAAATACCATACTGTACATTCATATCCAATACAGCACACAGCAATGCATCTAAATCAGAGGGAAATTATACTCTAGTCATCTAAAAATATAGCAGGCATTTTACTATGAAAAGCTACATTTGTCTGGATTTGTCTTTGTGGATATACTGGTTGGAGTGAGTGTTCAAATCCTGCTGTGCTATTGTTTGTGAGCCTCATTCATGTCAAATTGTAACTATTGGATTGGTTTGAGCTGATTGCAAAGCTCCATTTGTTTTTAGTCAACATATGAGTAGGGCATTTTGGAATAGATATATGAAAGGGATTGGAGGAGATTTTTCTGTTGGGCTTTGCGCTCTGAAATACAGTGACCGCTGTTGTCCAAAAGATGGTGTCAAAGTGAAGTGAAATCTCCTCACTTCACTCTTGAAAATATTTTTCTGTTTGTTCTTGAATCGAAAATACATTTATTCAACACATTTTATTTAATTTTATTCTCCACTTCTGTTCATTCTTCTGTAAATATTGTCCATATTTTTAGTATTTTTAAGGGTGTTTTGTTACATTTATTTTTTATTTTTTGGGTGTTAGGCTGCTCTAGGGTTTGCTCATTATGTCCTGTGGTCTTGACTCTCAGAGTTGCAGGATCGTGATGAAAAGTCTGTCTTTTGGCTTGATAGCTAGCTAGCTGGCTGTTTGGATTCAAATAATATGTTTGGATGTATTAAACCAAGGACTGCATGCTGTGTCCAGAGGTAACCAAGGAAGTGCAGGCACTGTTCAGAGAATGCTTCTAACCACTGCCAAGATGTGGTGGCTTTTCGTGCGCTTTTCAGCAGCCACGGCATCACCCAGGTGGGTGTTACATTCCTGGCAATGGAGGATCAGTGTCAGAGAAGGAGCTCCAATGTGAGTGAAGCAGGTGTGGTGTGCTGTTAATTAAAAGAGCTTCGGGACAAAACATTTTCAGACTGTGTTTGTTTCTCCTTGGCTTTTCCATCGAATGCCCCCTCCACTGAACCTCCACTGCGTTTCCAACCCAAACAGCCTCCATTTCCTCCTAAACTGACCCGAGACATTTCATCTCCGCCATTATAATGTTGTGTTTGTGATTTCACTTTTTACGTGCTTTGAGATTCTTTGAAAAGCACTACACAATTTTTTAAAAATTATATATTTTTGTATTGAGATTACGTAGAAGTTTCCATTAAAATATATATATATATGTACACCGAACAAAAATATAAACGCAACATGCAACAATTTCAAAGATTTTACTGAGTTACAGTTCATATAAGGAAATCAGTCCATTTAAATAAAATCATTAGGCCCTAATCTATGGATTTCACATGACTGGGAATACAGATATGTTGGTCACAGATACCTTTAAAAAAAAAGTAGGGGAGTGGAACAGAAAACCAGTCAGTACCTGGTGTGACCACCATTTGCCTCATGCAGAGTGACACATCTCCTTCACATAGAGTTGATCAGGCTGTTGATTGTGGACTGTTGAATGTTGTCCAACTCCTCTTCAATGGCTGTGCAAAGTTGCCGAATATTGGCTGGAACTGGAACACGCTGTCGTACACGTCAATCCAGAGCATCCCAAACATGCTCAATGGGTGACTTGTCTGGTGAGTATGCAGGCCATGGAAGAACTGGGACATTTTCAGTTTCCAGGAATTGTGTACAGATCCTTGCAACATGAGGCAATGCATTATCATGCTGAAACATGAAGTTATGGCGGCGGATGAAAGGAACGACAGTGGGCCTCAGGATCTTGTCACAGTATTTCTGTGGCATTCAAATTGCCATCAATAAAATTGTGTTCGTTGTCTGTAGCTTATGCCTGCCCATAACCCAGAAATTCTTTGGATGTGCAAACCCACAGTTTCATCAGCTGTCCTGGTGGCTGGTCTCAGATGATCCCGCAGGTGAAGAAGCAGGATGTAGAGGTCCTGGACTGGCGTGGTTACACGTTGTCTGCGGTTGTGAGGCCGGTTGGACGTACTGCCAAATTCTCTAAAATGACGTTGGAAGCAGTTTATGGTAGAGAAATGAACATTCAATTCTCTAGCAACACATTTTAGAGTGGCTTTTATTGTCCCCAGCACGGTGCACCTGTGTAATGATCATGTTTTTTTTTAAATCAGCTTCTTGATATGCCACACCTGTCAGGTGGATGGATTATCTTGGCAAAAGGGAAATTCTCACTGACAGGGATATAAACAAATGTGTGCACAAAATAAGCTTTTTGTGCGTATTGACACATTTCTGCTATCTTTTATTTCAGCTCATGAAACATGGGACCAACACATTACATGTTGCGTTGATATTTTTGTTCTGTATATTTTGGGACATGAAGTACTGTCCTATACAGTGCCACTATAGGCTATGACCATGCATATTTCCCTGTTTGTCAACACAAATCCCTATACACTACGAAAGTTGTATCCTCAGCCATCTGCCTGCTTAGATTTATGATATAGATTTGAGAAGAAGAAGAAGAAGAAGAAGAAGACAGGGGTGAGGCGCTGTTGCTCTTCTCTCTTCTTTGCCTCCTGATCGGGATGGTTTAGCGTCACCCCCGGCGGCGATGCAACGGTTCACGAAGAGGTCAGGTGGCGAGGGCGGGAGGGAGTTACGCAACGTGACGAGCGTGACCGCCGGGGTGGTTGCTGAGTTCAAGGTGCTTTCCTCGAATGAACGAAAGAACGAACAACGTCATCGCCTTAGACCACTGTGGAGCCTTGACAGGGAGCTCTGGGGCAGAGGAAGGAAGGGAGGAAGGAAAGTAGGAAGAACGGTAGGAATGGGTTCTTCTATCGTGTTCTACTTTTTTCTTATTTTAATATGTTTTTATATGTGTTTTTGTTCTACCTTGTTATTTTTAGTATTTCATCGGTCTTGATTACTACATTGTTTAGGTTAGATCTTGCAAGAAACGCATTTCACTGTACTTGTGCATGTGACATTAAAAATTGAAACAAGGGGGGATAAGGGACGGGCAGATAGACTGAGAGGTCAACAAAACTCACATGTCCTTCTACGTAAACGCCTGGGGTGTCAAGACCCTACCCCTGTGGTGAAAGAGATAGAGACAGGGGAAATGGGGAGGGAAGAATGCATGAGACCTCCCTGGGTTTAAATCGTAATTATTTTCTTTCAAATTACTTTTGTGAGTGTTTAATTGAGCTTGTTCTGGAGTGTCAGATAGACAGGATTGATTTGCACTTTAAGGGGACTAATCGATTGGTTACATTATGCCAGGAAAGCTCAATCAAGCGCCGCTAAAGTATTTGAAGGTGTTTCATATACTGTTGGTACTTAATACAGGTCAAAGCCAGGCAGGCAAGCATTGCGATTCACAGTTCAGATCATTGCTTCTGTCAATGTCAGGCTGGATCAACAAACAAACACATTGGCATCTACAGTGGGAAGAACAAGTATTTGATACACTGCCGATTTTGCAGGTTTTCCTACTTACAAAGCATGTAGAGGTCTGTCATTTTTATCATAGGTACACTTCAACTGTGAGAGACGTAATCTAAAAAAAATCCAGAAAATGACATTGTATGATTTTTAAGTAATTCATTAGCATTTTATTGCATGACATAAGTATTTGATCACATTACAAACCAGTAAGAATTCCGGCTCTCACAGACCGGTTAGTTTTTCTTTAAGAAGCCCTCCTGTTCTCCACTCATTACCTGTATTAACTGCACCTGTTTGAACTCGTTACCTGTATAAAAGACACCTGTCCACACTCAATCAAACAGACTCCAACCTCTCCACAATGGCCAAGACCAGAGAGCTGTGTAAGGACATCAGGGATAAAATTGTAGACCTGCACAAGGCTGGGATGGGCTACAAGACAATAGGCAAGCAGCTTGGTGAGAAGGCAACAACTGTTGGTGCAATTATTAGAAAATGGAAGAAGTTCAAGATGACGGTCAATCACCCTCGGTCTGGGGCTCCATGCAAGATCTCACCTCGTGGGGCATCAATGATCATGAGCAAGGTGAGGGATCAGCCCAGAAATACACGGCAGACCTGGTCAATGACCTGAAGAGAGCTTGGACCACAGTCTCAAAGAAAACCATTAGTAACACACTACGCCGTCATGGATTAAAGTCCTGCAGCGCACGCAAGGTCCCCCTGCTCAAGCCAGCGCATGTCCAGGCCCGTCTGAAGTTTGCCAATGACCATCTGGATGATCCAGAGGAGGAATGGGAGAAGGTCATGTGGTCTGAAGAGACAAAAATAGAGCTTTTTGGTCTAAACTCCACTGGCTGTGTTTGGAGGAAGAAGAAGGATGAGTACAACCCGAAGAACACCATCCCAACCGTGAGGCATGGAGGTGGAAACATAATTCTTTGGGGATGCTTTTCTGCAAAGGGGACCGGACGACTGCACCGTATTGAGGGGAGGATGGATGGGGCGATGTATCGCGAGATCTTGGCCAACAATCTCCTTCCCTCAGCAAGAGCATTGAAGATGGGTCGTGGCTGGGTCTTACAGCATGACAACGACCCGAAACACATAGCCAGGGCAACTAAGGAGTGGCTCCGTAAGAAGTGGCCTAGCCAGTCTCCAGACCTGAACCCAATAGAAAATCTTTTGAGGGAGCTGAAAGTCCGTATTGCCCAGCAACAGCCCCGAAACCTGAAGGATCTGGAGAAGGTCTGTATGGAGGAGTGGGCCAAAATTCCTGCTGCAGTGTGTGCAAACCTGGTCAAGAACTACAGGAAACGTATGATCTCTGTAATTGAAAACAAAGGTTTCTGTACCAAATATTAGGTTCTGCTTTTCTGATGTATCAAATACTTATGTCATGCAATAAAATGCAAATGAAATACTTAAAAATCATACAATGTGATTTTCTGGATTTTTGTTTTAGATTCCGTCTCTCACCGTTGAAGTGTACCTATGATAAAAATTACAGACCTCTACATGCTTTGTAAGTAGGAAAACCTGCAAAATCGGCAGTGTATCAAATACTTGTTCTCCCCACTGTATAACCGTTCTCATTCCAGATATCTGTATACATCTCTCTCTCTCATCCCTCTCTATCTCATGCCCTCTATTTCTATTTCTCTCTTCACGTTTTTAAATGATTTGTGCATAATTTATTTCCCCATTAATGTTTGTCCCTTTTAGCTGTGCATGGCTGAATGCATTGGCGCATCTTTGGTTTTAGAAGTGGGGGGGACATAACCTGGGCATCTTAAGCTGATTTCCTCCATTTTTACCAAATCCAATATGCCGAATATATTTAGAACAAAAAGTAAGCAAAAATGTCCACAGTCATCAAGCTAGGTAAGAGATTATTATGACATATGTTTAAGTAATTAATAACACTGAACTAGATCAAATGTCATTCAAAAATGTATATTGTGTTGCACCTTTAACCAATAGCTTAACAAATGTACAAGTCTTGAAAAAATATAAAGACTTTCGATTGTCTTTATTCTCTATATCAAATTTCAGCCAGACCGACCAGCCAGCCCGAACCGCCTGCACGCCATACCCCTACCAGCCTAGTCAATAACGAAACTCTCTCCCAACACAAGTTCCTTCCCAGTTCCCACCTTTAATTTGTTTTTACTTCCCAAGTGAAAGGTTTAAAAACAAAAAAAACACAACAACAAAAAACCCACACAGAAACAGCAAATCCTCCATATAATTAATCTCATAGGTCTAATAGTACTATAGAGCACTTTTTACTTGCACACAATATAGCTGGGTCGCCCCCGACCTGTCCCTAGGGGTCCACCACCCTGCAGCGCCCCAACCCATCGCACCCCATTCAGCTTCAGGATCTTAGTAAAACATGAATTATTGGTTTTGGGTGTGTTAGGCCAGTAACAACTCACAGGATGGTAGACCCCCAAGGCCAGGACTGAGCAGGACAGCAGCTAGGGATGGCCTAAATCTCCCCTGATGTGGGCATGTTTTCAATAGACTCCTTTAGTCATACTGTATTCCATTTAAGACAGACCATTTCCATTTAAGACAGACCATTTCCATTTAAGACAGACCATTTAAGACAGACCTCCAGACCTTATGAAAGTTGCCCTGTATACCCTTAATCTGGTAATGAATCAAAGCTAGTGATACATAACTTGACATTGTGGGAGGATAACCCAACCTTCCAATTCATGGCAATGCATTTCTTAGTCACTATAAATGCTTGGCCACACGGTGTCTTCAGACAACAGTCTCCAGTATTAACATTTCCAAGCAAACAAAAACAAGGAGAAGGGAGAATCTGTAGATATACCGAGATAAAAAAAAAACACTCTGCCAGAATTAAGCCATCCAACACAAGACCATAACATATTCATATATGTCCCCTTTTGTGTTTTACACCTCCAGCAGAGGAATGACATTTCTGACTGCATGATGTTCAGTTTCACTGGCATATAGAAGGTTCTATGGATGGCCTTAAACTGTAGTAATTTATGTCTGTGATGATATGAACCTGACTGGGCATTCAAACACATCCGTATCCATTCATCATCATCAATAGCTTCTAGCAGGTTTTCCTCACACTTTTGTTTTACATGTTATGTGTCATCAGGAAACGCCTCTATCAACCTTTGATACAGTTTGGAAATCAACTTTGTAGGTTTGTCAGACTGGCTTAAAATAGCATCTGGCTTGTCCAGTGTTTGCTGCGCAGAGAGGTGTTGTATCTGCAAAAATTCACCTCAGCTCCATCACAGACTGGTCTTCTCTGGCTGCGTGACCCTGTTGAGACCCTTGTCACCATCTGATCCTTCTAAGGTGAGGCATGACAAAGAATTGCCTTGTTGTACATTTATACATTATTGCCAGATCCCAGACTGTAGTTTTAAGGTTAAGCTGCTGTCGTGTAGCTACTGTAGGTCTAGCCATCAATTCAAGATGAAACTTTATATATTACAATGATATTGTTAATTAATGTACTGCAAAATTCCCCTAAGCTCCGTAGACTGGTCTTCCCTGGCTGTCTGACCCTGCTGGGACCCATGTCACAATCTGATCCTTCTAAGACATGATGAGCATAGTGTTGTGTACTGATTGTGCACTAGAGGGCTGCATTCCCGCGGGATGCCTGTGGGACCTGAAGGTTCCGACAGAGATCATTGCAGAGATCATTGCAGCAGGTTCTGCAGGCGGGAGGCAGACAGACGACTTTGGGATGAAAATATTGTATTTTTGTTGTCCCACAGATGATTTGGAAACGGTCCTCTTTCTGCTTTGTATGCGTTAGCCTACCTACTGTATTAAAAGCACATATTTTTTCGCATTATTCACACACTCAGAATTCCCTGCTTCAACTTCAGTAGCCTACCTCTCCTAGTTGGGCGTGAGAGTTCAAGTGCGGCCAGTATGTTCGGTTTCATTGAAATAAAGTAGGCGGCCTACATGGGCGGAGAATCCCGTGGCAGTTAACTTAAATATGATTGCACTATTGTTTACTAGTGTCTGTAAATAAATACATAGGTTAGTCTACTATGGTGAGCGAGCGATGCACCTTTTCATTTTCAATAAGTATTGATTACCCATTTATTTGTCTCGGCCTGCAAATTGTCCTCCTAAAAGGTAGACTGTATCCTATTGGCCTATGCAAAATTTAGCAAGGGTCGCTGTCACCATTCTTGCTGCTTCAAGTTCATTAGCCATACCTGCGCGATCAGGTGCACGTGTGGTCTCAATTAAATAGAGTAGGCTATAGCATGGGACCGTTATCTTTCCAAGGGAATGCACTTCCTAAATAGGCCTATGATTAGGCTATAGCATGGGACCGTTATCTTTCCAAGGGAATGCACTTCCTAAATAGGCCTATGATTAGGCTATAGCATGGGACCGTTATCTTTCCAAGGGAATGCACTTCCTAAATAGGCCTATGATTAGGCTATAGTTTACTACATTGTCTAGAAAGGCCTAAATATTGACCGCCCATATTTATCCGGTGGGCTATAAAAATAGCTCAAGAGAAAGTGTACGTCTCTCCAACTCTGCTCTCTTCAAACTACATCTAGCATATTGGCTAATCCAGCCCAGTAGTCCAGATAGCTTAATGTAAGGCCATGTGAGAATCTTTGGTAATTTTACATATTTCTTAAGTGATTTTTGCTCATTTGATATTGCTGGGACCGTGGCTGGCAAGTGAGCTGTGTCACATACGCCTAAAATAACATTGCGGAACTGTGCTTGGGTTTGGGACCAGTTATTGCGGTACCGGGTGGGAGTCGGACAGAAAGCCAGTGGATGGTGGCATGAAAAGCTGTGGGTGCAGGCAGGAGCGGGATGAAGAAATCCGACACAGACCTCTACTGTGCACCATGACAAGCCTGTAACTTTCGAACTGCTTATTCCTTTGTCAGTGTGAAAAGTAGAGAATTAAATCGGGAAACTGACGGATCAATAACGTTACATAGCCATACTGACTAATAAAAACTCACATTGCACTGCAAAAAATGTCACAATATCAATCTTCAATCATTTGGCCGATGGCTTCATCGTTTGATTCACGTCTAGTGTGATTGAGGTTAAAAAAAAAAGTATAGCTAACATTTGCCAACTTTTGGCCAGCTCTCTGTTGAAACTGGACCAAACAAAGGCTACAAAACATGTCCATACAAAGAACAGCTGTTAGATAGTAATAGTAGCCACCTCATATCGCTATCTGACAGGTAGCTAGAGGCTAGAGCTGACCTGGCTGTGGTAGCTACTAGCTAGCATAGCTAATTCATTCATCTCAGTTGAGAGGGGATGAAACGTTACACGTCAGTTACAATACTAGCTCAGCACTGCGCATAAATACTCGTTTTGTTTTTTATGTTAAGTTAAACGGCAGTTACCTTGTCAGCTACATCAGTCAACTAAAGAGTAGACAGTTTCTGCTCTGCTTGCTTGCTTTTACAACTCGGTGAAAAAGGGCAACACGTACACACTGAACTATGCTCAACTCTCCCGTGCTGATCCAGCCAGCCTCCCAGAATCTTTGCCTTCGCACAGCCTATCAGCCCGCTCAGTGGTGTCCGCACTGTCCTAAATCCAGCCTGCTGAACACTCCAAACAGTCTACCCGACCCCTTGGAGGGGTCTACATGGTCCACAAGCATACCGTTGCCTTTTTCTGTATCACATTGTACTGATAAAACCCCCTTCCCCAATGAAAGTTGCGCCCCTGGCTGAATGCATCCCAATTTGATATAGTCAGTGTTGGTGTGTGCGATTGCATTTGCCTATAAAAGGCTTAGCTGACAGATGTCACCCGAGGCCCTAACGTTGGGGTCAAAGGTTCACCACGGTCCGGGGCCCTCTGCTGGACACATCTAAAAACAGCCTCCAACGCAACTGGATAATCTATCCGCACAGACACACACTCAGACGTGTGTATAGGTAGATAGAAAGTAAACACATGCACGCATGCAGACACAACACATTGCTGCCTTGGGCACAATTTATATTGGTGTATTTGTCTCAATCTCCTCAGCTTTTCTCTCGTTCTTTCTCGCCCTCTCTCACACACACACACGCACAAACAAGTCCAAGCACTGGGCTGATCCCATCCTCATCTGACCCTCTCACCCCATCTGAGACCTCCTTACATAAAGAGTTATGCAGCTTTGCATTATTTGCAAAGCAAATCCCGATGACGGACTGACAGAGAATTACACACACACATACGCACACACACACATGCATGGAGGCACACACACACACGCATGGACGCACACGCACACAGCACACACACGTATGGACGCACAAATACACACACACACACACATACTCACAGAGAGACCACACAGATTTACCTCAAGCTATAAAATATTTACTTTGCATGTAATTCTACATGGGGTTCTTCCAAACATTAACAAAATATGCATTGAAAATGTTACTTTTATCTGCAGGTAATGTAGGATATAGATGTAGGATATAGGATGTAGGATATAGATGTAGGATATAGATGTAGGATATAGATGTAGATAATAGATGTAGGATATAGGATGTTGATTGAGGAGAATCCAAGTCAGAATCTTAGAACTTTCGAATATTCTAGAAGGGTGACAAGAGTGTATTGCCGTAGTGTATTGCAGAGTGCTGCTTTTGAATGTGTTATGTATGGGTTATGAATATGTTATGTATGGGTTATGAATGTGTTATGTATGGGTTATGAATATGTTATGTATGGGTTATGAATGTGTTTATGTAGGTACTCTTCAAATATCACCAGGTGTTACCGCAAAAAAAATCCCAATTCTGAAAGAGCCATCTGGCATTGTCTGATGCCATATGAATGTTTTCTCTCTTTTTTTGCAGGTTATGGAAGGGAAAGTTATTCAATGTGGTTTTATCTCGATTACCGGGATGAAAATATCATGGTTGTGCAGAGAGTGCGAAGAGCAACGCCAGTTTCAGGAGAGGAGATTAAACATGGATTATGTATGCATAATGAAGTCACTCTTGTCTGGCCTAGCCTGGGCTGGAACAACTGTTTTCCTTTACTTAGGTACTGAGTAGAGTAGATTGGGTGTATATAAGTGGTAGAGAAATAGATGGAGAGAGGGGATGCAGTGAGAGGGAGAGAGAGAGGGAGGGAGGGAGCAGAGAGAGAGAAGATGGGGGAGATAGAGAGAGAGGGAGAGAGAGAGAGGAGGGAGACAGAGCACAGAGAGAGATAAGAGCAGAGAGAGAGAGAGAGAGAAAACACAGAGCAGAGACTAGTTAAAAGGACCAGAGGCAAATACAAGAGGCTAGCGGAGAGGGAGGGTGGGAGGGAGAGGAATCTCATTGGCTCGGTGGCTAGGCCGTGACGGGCGGATTAGAGTGTGTCTGCTCTGGTTGTGTTTGTTTGATGTATCGGTGGCAGCAGGCCTGAGTTTGTAGCCTACTGCCTAGCCTATAGACTAGTGCAGAGTAAGACTGGGCAGAAATGGCTTTTGGCAGTGAGTGCCCCCTTAGCTCAATCCTCCACAACAGTGGATTTTCATGAGTGATTTCACAACACATGGTCCCAGTGAAAATAGACTAATTAGGCCCTATATACACAGTGTGCCGAACAGGAATGTAATGTAGAGAAGAGCAGAGCTATAGCCTAGTCAAGTCCATTAGAGAGTCTACCGTGAGCTTGCTGACACAATGGTCTTTAGGTTATTTTCTCAGTAGTTTAAACACATAGGCCTATTCTATAGTTGAAGTAGTAGGCCAATAGGCCTATTGCTATTATCCTACCATGCTTGGAAAGAGATCTGGTGGAAAATGTACACAGTGACATGGTGTACTGGGAGAATAGTAATATAGTCCATATTCTGCTCATAAAACCATATCCATTACTGGGGATTTTTAACAGCGAGGTCAAGAGTTCACGCGGCATCAAACAGCAAGAGAGAGTGAGAGAGCGCTAGAAATATGCTGCCGATGCCATGGCAACTGCCGCCCGTGGTCTGGTCTTGAGTTTATCTGAAACTGAAACTGAATCTGAGAGAGAGAACGCCGGCAACCACGGCTACATGAGGCTTTATATTTCAAGCTGGTGCAGATGATGCGCTCTGACGGAAAACATGCATGGGCACGCACTGACGCTGGCCCGGTGCCTACTCACTCGCTCTCCCTGCGCACCGCTCTTAGCGCAATCCTCTCGCGCACATGGTCTGTTACTGTTGTTTTCACAACATTTCGAAATAGGTTTTATTCATACGTCTGCTGGCGAAATGGGAGAGGGTGAATGTATTTCCGGTGTGCATGCTCAATAGTCTGTGCTGTTGTTGAGTTAATTATCCCTTCCCTTTTGGAATTAAATGATAAGGATGAATTCCAGTAGAGGTGGAAGGCAAAACGCCTTTGTCTGCATTATTTGATAAAAGGCAAAAATCATTTTTTTATAAGTAAGAACATTTAATTGAGGATCTTTCTTGTGATTAAAAACATGTGGAGGGTAGCAACCCTTTCGACCGAGTGTGTGTGTGCTGTACAATGTGGCCTGTGTGCTGTTGCCCTCGTTATTCCATCACATAAGACCGAGGTCTGATAAAAATAGGAAATACTGACGCACGAATAGTGACTACGCCTGTCGCCATGAATGTTAATTTAGTGAACCTAACATCAAAATGTGTTTTCATCTCACCGATGTGCAAACTCACCCTCCCCTGGCCTAAATGTTTTAGAAATGTAGGCTATAAAAAAGCGCTTATGAAATGTATCATTCTCCATGAACTTAGTATGACCTAATTGTGCTGTGGTGTAACAACACGTGCTAGCCTCTGTTTAACCTTTTTAGGTCAACTGCCATCGGCTGTTTAAAGGGGAAACGTGCCATGGAATTTTAGTGCCAAACATCATATATGTCTCTTGCATTCTGTCTCTCGTCTCTGTCCTCGACGCATGCCATTCTCCTCGCGTGAACCGCATGTCCAGTAGGCCTATAATATAATGGTCTAGTGTACTTGTGCGAAGAAGCTCTGTAAAGAAAAATGTAATTATAGACTATACCATCATTAAAATACATTAAATATGCCCACATTAGCTCCAGATCTCAATTGGAAAATATCTCCATATTTAATCTCAATAATTAAAAGCGGGTAAAAACTGGTTAAAACAAATATTATGTGTTGCTTCAAATTTTGGGATTGCATTGTGCTTTTGCAATTATAAAAAATATCATCCTACTAAATAAACTGTTTTGTTTTCCTGTAACAGAGTAAATTGATCTAAGATGTATGCCTGTAAATATAATGTATACCAGGTGATTAATATATATTTCATTATAATAGTCTAAATAATAGTACAACGCTTGAACAACAATATATTTCTGAAAATGTTTGAGCAAATCCACGGTGGAAAGAGATAACCCATAGGTTACCTACAGATATTCTCCCTATACACAATTTGAAATAGGTAGGCCTAATATTAAAACTGTAATATAATTGTATAATTAATGTAGCTATTGTAATACTGTACAATTCAATTTCATATGCAATTAAATTCCGTTTTCATAGCCTATGAAATTAACGCAATACATATTTATTTACCAGGTAGGCCTATTTTGCATGCTCCCTTGAAGTGAATAAAAATTCCATTATTTTTGTCATTTGAACACAGGGTTATATTTTAATAATTAATGACAACAGAGGAAAATAGGAGAATGAAATTATCAGAACTGCGCACTTACTCAATGGTTTGCCACGAGACTCTATCCGAAATTCTTCCTAGAATGCGCACAACCGCACGCGAGCAGGCAGGCACACTACATGCTGACCAAACTTGTTGACGGCCCATCGGACACAACTGCAGAAAAACAGGTAACTTAAATAGTAATAACAATAGAACGTTATTCATTGTTATTACGTTTTTAAATTGAAAAATGTATAGGCTTTTGAAATTTCTAAAAATTAGTTTAGACTTTAATAAAAGTGATTTTAGAGTGTGCTGAGATTAATTGCCTTTTCGTCTTGTTGCATTCACGCTGATTTGTGTAGGATATGCTATGCTTTGTGACAATATATTTGAATAAACATATAATCTCACTTTAGTTGCACTTTGACTAAACATGATGTTAATATTAATAAAACAAAACATAATTACATTTTATTTGGGTTATGATTATTTTCACATTTCTATTTAATCTGGTAACTAATTTACTAAGTAATTATTTTTTTTACATGAAACCCTACAGTTTTATAACAAGAAAGGAAAACGTTTCTAAATAGAACATGCAATCATTTGAAATCGACGGAGCCAAGGACCCAGCGTGCAAAGCAGGCACCTCTGCGCAACCCATGTCCCTGCGCACGGTGCATTCACAGTTCACGGGCTCCTCGACCTAAATGCGATGTGACGCGAGAACCTTTACTGAAACAAACGGGAAAATAGTATCAGGGAAGGCTGACCGAACTGTGAACCGAGGTCCTAACACGGATCAAATTAACAACAACGAAAATAGCACTGCGTTTTCAGATCGCTTATGCGCGAAGCAGCAAATGCAGCCAGCTGTGTCAGGTCTTCTTAGCGCTCGGATGCATAGTAAATGTAGCCTACGCTTCAAGCTCCAGGACGCAGGCGGGCACCCTCAGCGTGCGTCCCGGGGCCGTGGTTTCCGAACCTCAGACACCGAGATGTAACTAAAATAAGTAGTTCAGGAAATAATACTTTCTCAGTCTGCGTCCCTTTGGCAAACAGGGAGCAGGCTACGATAATAGTCTACTACATTATCTCTCTTTCATCGTGGTATCGGCTGAACTAAGTAGCCTAGACGATGATGGCAATTATCAGTGTCTGTCCTTGCCATCTTTGGCATATAGCTTGTCATTCAAAAAAGGCTGCCCACTTACATATGACAACTGAGGGGGGGAAGTACATTATATATATGTATACACACTACCTGTCAAAAGTTTTAGGACACCTACTCATTCAAGGGATGTTCTTAGTTTAGACTATTTTCTACATTGTAGGATAATAGTGAAGACATCAAAACTATGAAATAACACATATGGAATCATGTAGTAACCAAAAAAGTGTTAAACAAATCTAAATATATTTTATATTAGAGATTCTTCAAATAGCCACCCTTTGCCTTGATGACAGCTTTGCACACTTTTGGCATTCTCTCAACTAGTTTCATGAGGAAGTCACCTGTAATTAATTTAAATTAACAAGTGTGCCTTCTTAAATGTTAATTTGTGGAATTGCTTTCCTTCTCAATGTGTTTGAGCCAATCAGTTGTGTTTTGACAAGGTAAAGGGGGTATACATAAGATAGCCTTATATGGTAAAAGATCAACAGATCAAATAAGCAAAGAGAAATGACAGTCCATCATTACTTTAAGTCATGAAGGTCAGTCAATAAGGAACATTTAAAAAACTTTGAAAGTTTCTTCAAGTGCAGTCGCAAAAAAAATCAAGAGCTATGATGAAACTGGCTTTCGGGAATACCACAGGAATGGAAGACCCAGAGTTACCTCTGCTGCAGAGGATACATTCATTAGAGTTACCAGCCTCAGAAATTGCAGCCCAAATACATTTTTTCACAGAGTTCAAGTAACAGACACATCTCAACATCAACTGTTCAGAGGAGACTGTGTGAATCAGGGCTTCATGGTTGAACTGCTGCAAAGAAACCACTACTAAAGGACACCAATAAAAAGAAGAGACTTGCTTGGGCCGAGAAACATGAGCAATGGACATTAGATTAGAGTCCAAATTTGAGATTTTTGGTTCCAACCGCCATGTCTTTGTGAGACCTGGTGTGGGTGAATGGATGATCTCCGCATGTGTATTTCCCACCGTAAAGCATGGAGGAGGTGTTATGGTGGGGGGTGCTTTGCTAGTGACACTGTCTGATTTATTTAGAATTCAAGACACTTGTAACCAGCATGGCTACCACATCATTCTGCAGTGATACACCATCCCATCTGGATTGGGCTTAGTAGGACCGTCATTTGTTTTTCAACGGACAATGACCCAAGACACCTCCAGGCTGTGTAAGGGCTATTTTACCAAGAAGGAGAGTGATGGAGTGCTGAATCAGATGACCTGGCCTCCACAATCCCCCGACCTCAACCAATGACTTGGGATGAGTCGGACCGCAGAGTGAAAGAAAAGCAGCCAACAAGTGCTCAGCATATGTGGGAACTCCTTCAAGACTGTTGGAAAAGCATTCCAGGTGAAGCTGGTTGAGAGAATGCCAAGAGTGTGCAAAGCTGTCATCAAGGCAAAGGGTGGCTATTTGAAGAATCTCAAATATAAAATATGTTTAGATTTGTTTAACAATTTTTGGTTACTACATGATTCCATATATGTTATTTCATAGTTTTGATGTCTTCACTATTATTCTACAATGTATAAAACAGTAAAAAGAAAGAACAACCCTGGAATGAGTAGGTGTTCTAAAACTTTTGACTGGTAGTGTATGTATGTATGTATGTATGTATGTATATATATATATATATAAAATAATAATAACCAGTTGGGGACCTATACTATCCATCATTCAATCCTGTCACTCACAGACAGTTAGTCAGTCATAATTTAGAGGTAGAGATGTTACACAACTCTTTATACTGAATCTTGACATGCAGGTTCACTTAACTGATGGGTCATCAGCTTATCAGCCCTATAGGGACCTCTCAGATGACAATCATGCTATAAGAATGGCTATGCTGAGTTTGAAATGGCACCCTTTTCCATAGTGCACTACTTTTGAGCAGGGCCATGCAATGTCTAGGCTCAGTCCAAAATTTTCCGCTATGGGCCCTAGTTAAAAGTAGTGTACTACATAGGGAATAGGATGCCATTTCGGATGCTACCCATAGTGTGCTTGACCTGATATTGGATCTGGGTTCAGTTACTATTTTAAATCTTTCAAATAATTGAAATGTTTGCTTAGGCTGCCTGGAGTTCCAGGTGGGTGGGATTTACAGTTTTGGAACTTTTCTATTAGTCCATTAAGCCAGGCAAGCTCGATCAAGCACAGATAATGCACTTGAAATAATTTCAAATAGTAATTGAACCCAGGTCTGAGTGTTCGAGGACTGCAACTGAATATTGTTGGCTCGACATTCATGATCATCGGAAGGAGTCACACAGCAGCCTGTTATTAAGAGAATGCCTTGAAGTGCTTTGAAGCCAATGTTATGTATGTCATCAGCTAATTCATTCCACTGCTGGCAAACCAGGCTGGGGCGGAGGGGGGAGTAGGAGGAAGACAGGGAGATGAACAGAACAAAAAATATTTAAAAATTATCCTGACAATTATAAAGACCACCCCCCCCCCCCCCCAAAAATAAAAAAAAATAATAATATAAAGATAACAAGATAACATACATTATATATAAGTAAAACTAAATAAAATAGCAAATAGCAACAGGTACCATTATCAGCAGCAAATGCAGTTAGCTAATATACAGTTAGCATTACAACTTGGAGGCAAATTGCAGCAGATACATTTTCATCAAACAGTTATATTTTCAGAGCTTTTCCGGATCAACTAGTACAATTCTTATTATTATTACTAGTATTATTATTATTTCATTTCCCTCTCTTTCTATGAAGCAAGGATACACGCTGGATCTCAGGATGCCCAACACATTTTAAAATCTTTTTCCCAGTAAAGGAGCCCATACTTTCAAGAATGTGGGACTGCTATACTCTTAAGTCCATTGTCATTTTTTTTGAATGGGAAAACATCTGCAACTTATTTTATCCACAAGTGAAAAGGTGGGTTTTCATTTCCCCAATGCACAAGAATACATTTCTTTGCAAAGTATGAAATAGTTATCAGCAACCTTGTCTTGTCTGAGTCAAGTGTACATTTAGCATGTAATTAAGGAGGTAAAGGCTTGGAGATTGTACCAATTCAATATAAAAAAAGGATCTGAGTGGCTGTATGAATAGAGCGCCTGTTGTTCATCCTTCTAATCACTTGCCCTCGGGCCTGTGTGTTTGTGCGTGCTCTCCTAAACTCTGCCACCTAAAGTTTGAACGGCAGGATGGCTTCATGCATCCAAACATGTAGCCTCAGTCCATTAGCTAGAGTCACGTCACAGACAGACTCGGTCACTCCCACAATAGGGCTGTTACAACACATCTATGGAAAGGGTGAACTCTTTCTCAATTAAATTGGATAGATTATATGGGAATTACCTTTGCTACACATTATTTGAATACATAAAGCTACATTTTACTTGAATTAAAATTAGCTTGAACAAGTGTTAGTAATCAAAGGAATGAATTTGTGATAAAAGACCAATGAGAGGGAGGGATATGGAGATTGCGAGGTGAGGAGCATATCGTTTTATCACCAGAGTCAAAAGCATAGTGAGAGAGAGAGCTCATTCATCGTCACAGAGGAAAAGTAATACATGTTTTCTGCTTTAAAGGAGAAGCTAAAGCAAGAGGGATGGGTACGAGAGAGAGTGAAAGAGAGAGGTCCCCTTCCCCGCTTTAAAGCAAACAATCCATTAAGTGGAGGGCAGAGCAGGGATCAGTGCTCTAGGGCCTGGTGTAATCCATGGTAAAACACGATGAAGGAGTAGGGTTTAAAAGCCTGCACAGGCTGCTGCGGAGAGAGGGAGATGTCACTTCCTTTAAAAGCGTAAGAGCACAATCTCACCGGTATAAATGCCACGTTTGCATCTGCCGAAGGGGACAGGGAAGGGAAGGGAGGGGCAGGGAGAAGGAAGAAGGGAGGGGAGAGAGGGGGAAGAAGAGAGGAGGGGAGGGTGGTCTCGTCTTCCTTTCCTTCACAGCTTTTCATTGTCATTCATTATCACTCACAAACAGGTACAGGCCTAGACTGGCCTCATATACTGGTGTCCTGTTGTGTTATTGATCCCTATTGATTTCTTCAACCGGCTAATGGGGGGGGGGGGGGGGGTCACGGAGAGTACAGCTAGAATAAACTTACAAAGCATAGGCATATTGTAGGTTAACAAGGTCCTTGCAATATTGTACTGTTCCTAGTATAAGGTGATAAGGGGAGGAGTGGGGTCGGTGGAATGAGAGGATGAGGGGGTATGAGAGAGGACGAGAAAGGGGGAAAGGAGAGGGGAAAGGGTGATTCGGGAGGAGAGGAGAGGGAAAAGAAGAGAGGATGTCGGTAGGAGAAGGGAGGAAAGAAGAGAGAAGGGGTGAGTCGGTAAGGGAAAGGAGAAGGGAGGAGAGATGAGGAGGGGCAGGAGAGAGATGAGGCACTTTAACAGTCTCCCGCGCCCTCCTTTAAAGAGCTGATCTTGTAACCCTTTCAGAACGGTTTCACACTCTGCTCGAGTTCTTCAGAATAGCACCTCTCAGAAGACTGAAGACCTATTACCTGAGCAGCACAGTATAATGTAGTGTGCATGCTTAGTGTAGTGGGCCTGCTCTGATCCGTCTCATATCTCGCAGAGGGTAATGGGATAGCTCGAAAGTAGTCCGACTACAATGGGGTGCCATGACATTCGAAAATATTACCTAGGTGACATTGTCTAATGAACCCAATTACACCTTCAAATAGTAGAAATGAATATAACCTAAAACAATACATCTGTAATTGATTGTGCATTTTTTTTTGCTGAAGAAGTCTTAGTTGCTCAATTTGACACCAAGCTAAGAAGTTTGATTCTTGACGGAGCAGTATTTCTGGAGTTTAACAATGCACACGACAACAAGCTAGCTAAAATTTGTCCATCAGTTGGCCAACGTAGCTCTAAGCCAGTCACTGAAAGGAATAGGAAGCTAACCTCTTGCACACACTCAAGGCTGAACACCAAACGTTTCGTCCATATGCTAGATACATTTAGCAACATTATTTTACCACCATGAATGAGTTATAAAGAAGTAGCTAGCGCTGCCTGTTCTGCCACGAGTCATAGCCTCCCGGCAGTTCAGCTGCTGCTGCGCTCAGCTGACCCCAACGTTAGTAGCAACTGTGGAGAAACATTCTGATCTACGGACTGTTTTCTGACAACAGTTCCCCTTCATTTTGGAGCAGCATGTCTACAACTTCAGGGCAAGCTAAGCAAGCTGTTTATTTGTCAGTAAAATGTAGAAATAGCTAGCTATGTTAGTAAGCAAGCTACAACAAGTTGGCTAAGCAGCTGATCAAGTCATGGTGACCGACGTGGTTTCACATAATTTTAGCAGAACCTACCCGCTGGCATCGCGTAGGAGTGACCTGGATGGAAAATTCTTCAGGATAACAGTGGACGATATTGCCACTCCAATTTGCCATATCTTCAATTTAAGGCTACTAGAAAGTGTGTACCCTCAGGCCTGGAGGGAAGCAAAAGTCATTACGCTAACCAAGAATAGTAAAGCCTCCTTTACAGGCTCAAATAGCCAATAAATCAGCCTGTTACCAACCCTTAGTAAACTTCTGGGAAAAATTGTGTTTGACCAGATACAATGCAATTTTACAGTAAACAAATAATTGACAACAGACTTTCAGCATGCTTATAGGGAAGGACATTCAACAAGCCCAGCACTCACAGAAATGACTGATGATTGGATGAGAGAAATTGATGAAAAAAAGATTGTGGGGGCTGTTTTTGTTAGACTTCAGTGCGGCTTTTGACATTATCGATCATAGCCTGCTGCTGTAAAAATGTATGTGTTATGGCTTTACACCCCCTGCTATATTGTGGATAAAGAGTTATCTGTCTAACAGAGCACATATGGGATTCTTTAATGGAAGCCTCTCCAACATAATGAAATCAGTAATTCCCCAGGGCAGCTGTTTAGGCCCCTTACTATTTTCAATCTTTACTAACAACATGTGACTGGCTTTGAGTAAAGCCAGTGTGTCTATGTATGCGGATGACTCAACACTATACACTTCAGCTACTATAGCGAATGAAATAACTGCATCACTTAACAAAGAGCTGCAGTTAGCTTTGGAATGGATTAAGTTACTCCTAAATATTTCTAAAACTAAAAGCATTGTATTTGAGACAAATCATTCACTAAACCCTAAACCTCAACTAACTCTTGTAATGAATAATATGGAAATTGAGCAAGTTGAGATGACTAAACTGCTTGGAGTAACCCTGGATTGTAAAACTGTCATGGTCAAAACATATTGATACAACAGTAGCTAAAATGGGGAGAAGTCTGTCTATAATAAAGCACTGCTCTGCCATCTTAACACTATCAACAAGGCAGGTCCTACAGGCCCTAGTTATGTCGCACCTGGACTACTGTTCAGTATTGTGGTCAGGTGCCACAAAGAGGGACTTAGGACAATTACAATTGGCGCAGAACAGGGCAGCACAGCTGACCCTTAAAAGTACACAGGGAGCTAACATTAATGATATGCATGTCAATCTCTCATGACTCTAAGTGGAGGAGAAATTGACTTCAACACTGCTTGTTTTTTAAGAAGTGTTGACAAGCTGAATGTCCTGAACTGTTTAAACTGTCTGTTTAAACTACAAGCACACAGCTCGGCCATGCATACCCCACAAGACATGCCACCAGGGGTCTCTTCACAAGTCCAGAACAGACTATGGGAGGCGCACAGTACTACATAGAGCCATGACTACATAGAACACTATTCCACATCAGGTAACTGATGCAAGCACTAGAATCTCAAAAAATACACCTTATGTAACAGCAGCTAACCTTGGCAGCAGCTAATGGGGATCCCTCATAAATACAAATACAAAATGCTGGGCACAGACGTCAATTCAACGTCTATTCCACATCATTTCATTAAAATGACAACCAGTGTGTGCCCAGTGGGTAGCCACCATTTAATTTCCAATTTTTTGCAAGTTGAATTGTAAAGTATTAAATCACTGTCATGAAGTGTGTGTACAAGTGTGCTGAGAGCCGGGAAGCAGGTTCAGGGAGTGAGTGTTTTAATAAATAAATGCAACTAAATACCAAACAAGAAACACAAACAACGCACAAACATGACAGTGGAACAGAAACAATAAAGCCTGGGGAAGGAACCAAAGGGAGTGACATATATAGGGAAGGTAATCAGGGAAGTGAGTCCAGGTGAGTCTGATGACGCGCAGGTGCGCGTAATGATGGTGACAGGTGTGCGCCATAAAGAGCAGCCTGGTGACCTAGAGGCCAGAGAGGGAGCACACGTGACAGTACCCCCTCCCCAATGATCGGGTCCAGCCGCAGGACGCTGACCAAAATGAGGATCCCGGGGATCAGGAGCGGACCGGACACCTCTGCAGAGACGCGGGAAACCTGTCAATCCGGCTGAGACGCAGGAGCATGGCGACCTAGAGCACCGGAGAGAGAGCAAACCTGACAGTACCCCCTCCCCGGCGCATTCGGCTCCGGCCGCAGGACGCCAACCCAAGGGACGATCCCAGGGATCAGGAGTGGACCGGTCACCCCTGCTGATGCGAGGGAACCTGTCGCCGGCTGGGACGCGGGATCCCAACAGACCGGCTAAGGCAGGAGAGCCTGGAGATCCGGCTGAGGCATGAGAGCCTGATGAGCCGGTGGTCGCAGGGGAGCCTGGCGATCTGGCTGGGGCATGAAAGGGCTGTCGCGGCTCCCGGACCCGACGTCATTCCACCTGACACCAAAAAAAAAAAAAAAACGCTCCCTGATGCTTCTCTTAGGTGAGATGTTATTCTGTAACGAGTGCGGTGAGAGTCGGGAAGCAAGTTTAGGGAGCGAGTGTTTTAATAAATAAATGCAACTAAATACCAAACAAGAAACACAAACAACGCACAGACATGACACTGGAACAGAAACAATAACGCCTGGGGAAGGAACCAAAGGGAGTGACAGATACAGTTGAGGTCAGAAGTTTACATACACTTAGGTTGGAGTCATTAAAACTTGTTTTTCAACCACTCCACAAATTTCTTGTTAACAAACTATAGTTTTGGCAAGTCGGTTAGGACATCTATTTTGTGCATGACACAAGTCATTTTTCCAACAATTGTTTACAGACAGATTATTTCACTTATAATTCACTGTATCACAATTCCAGTGGGTCAGAAGATTACATACAATAAGATGACTGTGCATTTGAACAGCTTGGAAAATTCCAGAAAATGATGTCATGGCATCCTTTAGAAGCTAATTGAAGTTAATTGACATCATTTGAGTCAATTGGAGGTGTACCTGTGGATGTATTTCAAGGCCTACCTTCAAACTCAGTGCCTCTTTGCTTGACTTAATGGGAAAATCAAAAGAAATCAGCCAAGATCTCAGAAAAAAATTCCACAAGTCAATCCCCCTGAGACAACTGTCAACGGTCAATCCCCCTGAGACAGACTCTCTCTCTTTGGGGTAATCTCTCCTCTCCACCTCATCCTTCCTGTGTTTTTGAGTGTTGTATTTTAGCATGCCTGGACTGCCAAGTGGGTGAGGTTTGCACTTTGGGGAATTTCTATTGGTTCCATTGCAACAGGCAAGCTCAATGAAGCACAGCTAAAGAATTTGAAATGATTTGAACCCAGGTCTGCCATTCACAGCATCGTGATTAAAATAATGCTCTATCTTCTCATCTATATACATGTGACCAGTGACCCATAACCCCATATGAGAATAACCCTAATGTACAAAACAAGTGAAAACCTGCCTTGACAGGCAATACAAAAAATACAAAATATGTTTTCTTGTCACATACACCGGATAGGTGCAGTGAAATGTGTTTATTTACAGGGTCAGCCATAGTAGTACGACGGGTTAAGTGCCTTGCTCCAGGATACATTTTTTTTCACCTGAATGGCTCAGGTATTCGAACAGCGACCATATTTAACACAACACATTAAATGAGCACATAAGAAGGCCAAAATGGCTCCTACAGTGTCAATCCCGATATATGAATGCAATGGGGTTTTCTGCAGTCATGATATGTCCTTCTGGTGAACCCATGGTGAGGGGAAATGCTCTGTGACCTGGATATAGATGCCCTGCATCCATCCATCCACACTACTCAGCAGGGTCATGGTGTCTGTGTTCATACACGCACGGACACACACACACACATAAACACATGCACGCACACACACACACACACTTCCACCAGTGGATGCTGCTGAGAGGAAGGAGGAAGGGCTCATTGTAATGGATAGAATGGAATTGATGGAACAGAGTAAAGCGCGGTTGCCGTATGTGTGATGTGTTTGATGCCATTCAATTGATTCCATTCCAGCCATTACAATGAGCCCATCCTCCTATAGCTCCTCCCACCAGCCTCCTCTGGAATACACATACACACAGATGCACACACATACACACACACTAGAACTACAGTACAGAACTACAGTACAGCTCGGGGCAGGCTGCCTTTCTGGTTATAGTGACACCCAACAGATTGACAGAACAGCCTTCCAAGCATATCAACTTCAACATCATATCACAAAAGGAAACAAGAGAGGCGAAGAGAGAGAAAGAGAGAGAGAGAGAGAAAAAAACGCAACTCTCTTGTACAAAAGAGCACAGGACCAGCTTAAGCAACGTCAAATCGGCATTACACAACAGTTAGTGAGGTAGCTGGGTTTGGAGAGAAGCCGAGCGTTGAAATGAGATAGAAGACTAGTTTACGCTACAGTCCAGACTGGATTTAATGTTTCTGTCTTTTACTCCTGACTGCACAATGAATGACTCCCCCTGCTGGGACAATAAAGTTTGAATTGGAAAAAGTTGGGCCTGGTTACAGGTTAACATTGCTGGTGTTACTGTTCAGCTGTCTGCTACTGTACCTCACCCTCTCCTCCTTGGCACAGAGAGGCTGGTGTGTGTGTGTGTGTGTGTATGTGTGTGTGTGTGTGTGTGTGTGTGTGTGTGTTTGGTGCAGGTTGCCCATCGATCTGTAAGAAGATTGGCAGATGAGTCACTGGGCCATCGTCCTTCAACTATGTTACATCGTGCCTGCCACTCAGCTGGGGGGGCCAGGGACTGACATGTCATAGAGAGGCCATGGTCACCCGTAATTTCAGAGAAATGTCTCTCTTACCTTCCTGTTCACCCCCTGATCTTTGACTTCACTGCCCTAGCCCCATTATTATCTCTCTATCTCACACACTCATGTCCTTTCCCGCATCTCTGTTTTCTCCCTCTCTCTCTCTGGGGCTCACCCCTGCCTCTTTCGTCCATTATATTGCACTCTTCATTTACTCCTTCAATTCTTCATTAACCCAGCGCCATCGGCAATTCTCGGTTGCTCTTTAAATCTGTTTCGCCTCAGCTATTATCTTATTTCACTCATTTATTGCCCTCTCTCTCTGTCTTTCTGTCGCTCACTCTTTTCCTCTCTCCTGGGCGCTCCAGCTAAGGCAGAGAAAAGAGGAGAAGAATGAAAGAGGAAATGAGTGGAGAGGGAAGGACAGGAAAGTAACAGAAAGAGGAAAGGAAAAGGAAGGGGAGGAAAGAAAAGGAAAGGAGAAGACTCTTCACAGGGACCTCATGGATGAGGGAGCATGACCCATCATATGAGATGTTTATCCTGATGAGGGAGCATGACCCATCATATGAGATGTTTATCCTGATGAGGGAGCAGGACACAACAGATTAGATGTTTATCTTGATGAGGGAGCATGACCCATCATATGAGATGTTTATCCTGATGAGGGAGCAGGACACAACAGATTAGATGTTTATCTTGATGAGAGAGCAGGACCCAACAGGTGAGATGTTTATCCTGATGAGGGAGCAGGACCCAACAGGTGAGATGTTTATCCTGATGAGGGAGCAGGACCCAACAGGTGAGATGTTTATCCTGATGAGGGAGCAGGACCCAACAGGTGAGATGTTTATCCTGATGAGGGAGCAGGACCCAACATATGAGATGTTTATCCTGATGAGGGAGCAGGACCCAACAGGTGAGATGTTTATCCTGATGAGGGAGCAGGACCCAACATATGAGATGTTTATCCTGATGAGGGAGCAGGACCCAACAGGTGAGATGTTTATCCTGATGAGGGAGCAGGACCCAACATATGAGATGTTTATCCTGATGAGGGAGCAGGACCCAACAGGTGAGATGTTTATCCTGATGAGGGAGCAGGACCCAACAGGTGAGATGTTTATCCTGATGAGGGAGCAGGACCCAACATATGAGATGTTTATCCTGATGAGGGAGCAGGACCCAACAGGTGAGATGTTTATCCTGATGAGGGAGCAGGACCCAACAGGTGAGATGTTTATCCTGATGAGGGAGCAGGACCCAACAGGTGAGATGTGTATCCTGATGAGGGAGCAGGACCCAACAGATGAGATCTTTATCCTGCGAGGACCGAGGTAGACGACGCGTGCATCAGAGTCATCTTATAGTAGGATCCCAGCAGGGGCCCCCGCTTTTCTTTTCTACACTCTTAGAAAAAAAGAGTTCCAAATGGTTCTTCAGCGGTCCTCATTAGACAGAACCCTTTTTTGGTTCCAGGTAGAACCCTTTTTGGTTCCAGGTAGAACCCTTTTGGATTCCATGTCGAACCCTCTATTGAACGGGTTCTGCAACCAAAAAGGGTTCTTCAAAGGGTTCTCCTATGGGGACAGCCGAAGAACCCTTTAAGGTTCTAGATAGTACTTTTTTTCCCTAAGAGTGTATAGTGACTCACACTGTATACTATACACACCACTCACTGAGACAGAGTAAAACAAATACAGTGCACATCATTTGGAAGAGACATTTGATCATCAACGGTCCAAAATATTTCATTTTTGACAGTTAATACATTATATTCCATGTCTTCAGCTCCTCTAACTAATGTAATGTTCAGCACTCATGGAGATACATGGTTACACAAGCGCTGAAAGCCTACAATGTAACAGCCAGCCCATTGCATCGCATCACACATTCCCATATCTCAGTTCGCGGTCCTTGTCTCACTGGCACTGTGTTGGATAGCACCCGCCGGGGTGACAGAGACAGAAACAGCGTCCACCCCTCTCTCCCCTATCTCACTGCCCCTCCCTGCCATTCTCTCCCATGTGCTCTCCCCCCCTTCCCTCCCCCTTCACCCCCCTTGCCCCATGTCTCACCCTCCTCGTACAGTGACAGTGCGTGCGTGGAGGCTGAGGGAGGTCGTGGTACGGTCACTGCTTAAAGCCCGGCCACATTGTGACTCCGAGCTGCAGAATGTGCCAGGATGCATTAACACACTGCCGCCTGGCTGAGCAGAGAGAGAGAGAGAGAGAGAGGGAGATAAAGAGAGAGATAGAGGGGGGGGGGGGTAGAGAGAGAGAAGGATTAGAGATAGCGAGAGCAATAGAGAGAGAGAGAGAGAGAAAGAGAGAGAGCGAACAAGATAGAGAGAGAACAATTTAGAGAGAGGAGCGAGGGCATCAGCGCACTTACACTAACATAGCTCAGAGGCCCCCAGGGCATGAGGTCCTCACGAGGTGGCTCATAAAATATGAAGGCGCTGTGAGGCCTATGAAGCGCTCTTCATCTTCTCTATCTCGCTCTCATATTCTCTCCCCTCTTTATCTCTTTCTCTCATTTTCTCTTTCTCTCTCCATCTCTCTCTCTCACTGTCATTCTCTCTCTCTCTTTTCCTCCCTGTCCTTTTTAGCTCTCACTCTCCACATCAGCACGAATACATCCTTAGGCTGGAGCCCAGCTTTTCACAGCAGTCTTATTTCCACACTGGCTTTGTGTCTTTCAAATGGACCAGCAGTGAGAGCATGAGTGCTTGGGGATGAGAAGGGTACTGAGTCTGTTTGTGTGTGATTAAACGTGTTTGCATGAACACGGACTGACTCCATAGTATTTGCTTTAATGTTGAGTTTGAATGACTAATTGGCCGATCTTCACTCAGTGATCTCACCCAAAGCTCAGAACTCCGCCTCTTAGGGACCAGACTGGTGATCGGATGAAAAGGGGGAGCCAATGGCAAAGCACCACAGCTGGCCACTGCGGGCTTCTCAAGCTTCGAGGACATGAGCTCATTTTCACTCCTGCCTTAAGCAGGGTTGAACAGCTCTGATGGGCCTTTTGCTAAGCTGTAACTATAGCTCAGATCAGATCTAATGGTGCGACAGTGTTGGAGAAATCAACCTGCTGGGGTTATATAGATAGTCAGTGGAGGGAGGCTTTGAAACGTTTGTCATCCACACACATGCATACACACGCACACACATACACACGTATACACACACACACACCACTCAAGCAAGCATCTGATCCGTGTAGCCAAACAGAAATTGACATACTGTATGAAAGGGTCTCTGTCCAGAGACTTCTGCTAGGAGCAAACATGAGTCCACAACATCGCACACATACACACGCACGAACACACACACTGCACTAAGTGCTCCACATGACCCCCACCATGTGGCCAAGGACAGGCTAGGGAAGTCACT
This sequence comes from Oncorhynchus mykiss, assembly GCF_057628025.1. Taxonomy (NCBI): domain Eukaryota; kingdom Metazoa; phylum Chordata; class Actinopteri; order Salmoniformes; family Salmonidae; genus Oncorhynchus; species Oncorhynchus mykiss. Next base: position 36,616,385 of record NC_143042.1, read on the forward strand.
GAGGCAGGGATGCATTTGGCGGGCAGACTCCAGGGTCAAGCTGGGGGCAAAACCATCTCCGGCCTGACCTTGAACCTGTACTGAATGACAGTCAATCCCATACACAGTAACTCTTGGAACCACACAACACACACACACAGTAACTCATACCATAGAAATAGAATTTGGATTCTACCATTTAAATAGAATTCTAAGAACTCCTAGAACAGGTATCTATCGAATTCCATTTTTGTAGATCATACAGTATGGCTTCTCCTGACCAAGTATGAGCTGCAGAGGCTGTCTTTCTTCTGAGTGGCTATCACTGGACAGGGGAACATACACGTGACAGGCCTACTTAAAACAAAAGTGAATTAGTAGAGCAATCAGCTTTCATGTGAAGGTACAGTATTGCCATGACACATACTTTGCAAAGTATTATCAGATTTAACCAAGGTCCATCTCTCCCGGGTATAGGCAGAATTCACTCGGTCAATAATCAATGATCAGACTAGGCAACCCTTCTGATGAGAGCACTGATCACACAGAAACATAGAGAGTATCACCACACACTCGCGCGCGCACCATCACGCACACATGCATACACACCACAGGACGTTGGTGGCACTTTAATTGGGGAGAAAGGACTCTTGGTAATGACTGGAGCGCAATCAGAGGAATGGTATCAAATACATCAAACACATGGTTTACAGGTGTTTGATGCCATTCCATTTGCCCCGTTCCAGACATTATTATGAGCCGTTCTCCCCACAGCAGCCTCCACTAATACACACACACACCACTGTCCTCTCCTGTCACATTCTCAGCCAGCCTGCTCTCACAGACTAGACGTAACATAGCTAATGAAAATCTGGGACACTTAGTGTTACGTTTGGTATGGTTACATAAGACAGAAGGTTACTAAAATGAAAGGAGGGGGGTTGGTTGGTTGGGGTGGATGGTAGGCATATAACGCAATTTTTTTGCCACCCAAAAGTTGCGTTTTCGAATATCATCACGGATAACTTTAGCATTTAGTTCATTAGCAACTTTGCAACCGCTTAATACTTTTTTAGCATGTTAGCTAACCCTTCACCTAACCTTAACTTTAACCCCTAAACCTAATCCCTAGCCTGGCTAACATTAGCCACCAAGCTAAAGTTGCCCACAACAAATTAGAATTCATAATATGAAATAGATGATGGACCATACCAAACATAACAGACCATACTCAGTTGGGTATCCCAAATTTTAGTTTACTATGTTACGTCTACACCTGAGTCCAGGTTGTTTCAGCAAGGCAGGCCTCCAATACTGGTTCCATTCAGAATCGACCGATTTCATACTTACTTTGCTCTGAAACCTCAGACCCATACACGGTCAATGACAACACATGCTCCAGCCAATGCATTGTCAATGCCTCTGCCCAGGGCTTTGGCTTGAACTATAGGAATCCCATTGGTTCTATGGAAGTGTCCATTTCCCAGTATCATGACAGGAGACACTCCATCTTACCTCATGAAGGCAAAATGGGGATTTTTTATTTATTACCTTTAGGCAAGTCAGTTAAGAACAAATTCTTATCGAAAATGATGGCCTACCCTAGACGATGTTGGGCCAATTGTGTACAGCTCTATGGGACTCTAACCACGGTCAGATGTGATTCAGCCTGGATTTGAACCAGGGACTGTAGTGATGCCTCTTGCACTGAGAAGCAGTGCCTTACACTGCTGTGCCACTCAGGCCTCTGGCATTAGATTAGATTGACCTGGATGTTGTTAATTGGGCTAGTAATTAGACAAATTCCATGTGGGCCAATGTGCCAGATTCGTGTATCATGTCATGTCATAGCCTACTGTAGGCTTATCATAGACATTAAAGGGAAAAAACAGAGGCCTCTACTGAAACGATTTACCACATTGATAGGAAGGTCGGTGTTGAAATGATGACCACTTTAATGGGGAAAATTCTTTATGATGTAAGACTATGTATGTTACTGATAATATACAGTATATATATATTAAGTATGCTAGAACTGCCTTTGCTGTGAACTGGGCTATTTGTTTAATTCAACACATTTCATAGCCGTTACAAAACAAAGCCCAGTCGTCTGTAGGCTACGTGAGTGAGGAACAATAACAGAAGCAATAGGATCAGGCCCGGATTCCTTCTACCCGAGGGGTTTCTTGGCCACGCCTCTACACACACACACACACACACACACACACAAATTCACATCATTTATTTGCCTTCCACACTAGACTGCGATAATGAGCCATGTAAAATATTTCTATATTCTTGGACTGGAACATTAACAATGCGCATGTTTTCAATTCATTCTCTTTTACAAGGACAACTTCTGAATTCTGGAAAGATAAAGTAAGTGTTCGAATCAAATTGATTCTAAATAGGAAAGTTTCTATCTGTCATGCATCGTTCTGTTGCAATGTTCTGTTTTGGGTTGTTGAGTAATATAAATACAATTAATTTTATTTTTGTTGAGTTGTTGTGCTTAAAAACAGCGGAACAATATGAAGAATAACCATAGCAACCATGGAACATATAAACAAACGCGGAAAGTTATCGACCTAAAGATGGCTACTATGTGGTAAAATTGTATCCGGTCTTGCTAGACTACTTTGTAGCTAGCTATACATTTAACCCGTTGAAACACTGTAACATTGTAGCCAAGCCTTCGTGCCTGTAATTTATCAGAAGTTATAGCGCAACTTGAAGTAGCCTAGCCTAGTGGTTGCGCACCGCCCAAGAGCAAGGAGTCGCCTTAATGCTGGCAGACGTTTAGGCTAACCAGAGCCTGGGTTTACTAGTTTATTTCCAACTATCGAACTATAATTTTAAAAACTAAAGACGAACTTTTTTTTATTCCTATTCTCAACCTGTTCCTGGACTGATTGTTGTTATTGAGTGACTGGATAATGTGCTCCTCCAGTAAGCCCAGGGTAGGTGGTGGGGTGGTGCTGGTGCGGCGGTTGGTGAAGGCTCCGCCGGACAGCGACATGTTCCAGGCGGCCACCTCCGGGGACCGTGACTGGCTGCGACTCAGCCTGAAGCGGGCGCTGTCCCCAACGCAGCTCGACAAACAGGTGAATCAAGCACTGTGTTGGCGGCTTGACTCGATGTCAATTCAATAACCCCATCTCTTGAAGTGCTAGTCATTTGTTTATATTTATGCATTCCAACATGTTATCTGTGGCTGTACTGACCTGCTGAGTATCTGTGTCTGTCTGAGCGTGTGTCCATCCGTCTGCACTTGTGTGCCCTTTTGTGCCTGTCTGAGTACACAGTGCTCGCTCGCCTGCATACCTATATGTACACACACACACTCACTAGGGTCTGACGGTGCTCCACGTGGCTGGCCTACACGGGCAGTTGGAGTGTATGAAGCTGCTGTTGGCATCCCAAGTGGTGGACATAAACGCCAGCTGCCCCCTGGGCCGCAGACCCATCCACATGGTCCTCACTGCCAAGAGCAGACCCCACTCCCATGCCTGCCTCACCTACCTACTGGAGCATGGAGCCCTGCCAAACGTGTACGACATCATCTCTTGCTCTGACAACATTATCCCAATGTCTATAATGAGCGTTACCTTTATAATGACGATGATGGTGATAATGACAGTGAAGATGAAGAAGGTGGTAATGATGTACTTTAAGAGAGTCGTGTATTGGTTCATTTCCAGAGCCACTGACACAGGGTTGACGCCCCTCCACCTGGCTGCCACCGAGGGCCTGTGGGAGTGTACCAAGAGTCTAGTGGAGGCGGGGGCAGACACTGGTGCACGAGACAACCGAGGACACACACCTCTGGAACTGGCACGCATCTGGTGCCACAGAAGGATCGCCAGGTGTGTGTGTGAGAGAAAGACAGAAATAGAGGTATAGAGAAAGAGATGTGTGTGTGTTTGTTTGACAGGTTTGGTGTAGTAGTAGGGGTAACAAGTTGTGTACTTACCAGTTAATACAGCCATGTCAGAGAGATATTCATAGATCAGCTGAGGGGTGAGTGGCGCCTAGGAGTGGCGCCACCTATCAGATGACAATGAGTTTACTCCGCTTATTTCTTAACAGAAGTGACACTTTACTTGACTGTATGTGTGACTGACTGTGGCCAGGTTTCTGAAGGACTCTATGTGGCAGAACGAGAAGAAAAGAGAGATGGAGAGGCGCAAGGCGCTGCAGAACCTTCGGCAGGACCTGTTCAACATGCACAGGAGGGCCGAGAACATAGAGAAGGTTTGTCTACTCTACTGTGTGGAAAAACACAACGCAGTTATTATTACTGTTAAAATTTTACTGATAAGAAGTTACTCATGAGTTACGCTTGTCCAAACGCTTGAATTTAATCAAAAAAGGAATCATTCCTTTTTTCTAACGATTGTTACCTGGTTCTCCTCCGTGTCCATTTTTCTATGGTGACCTCCCTCAGGTGGGGAGACAGAAGTTGATGGAAGAGAAGGTCACGGCGTGGGCCGATAAGAAAGGCCTTCCCCTCCTCTGGGCCCAGCCTATGGCCACATGGAACCAGGCTCACGCCCACTGTCTCTCCCCGGGCCAGAGGCCACAAAGCCAGAGGACCAAGGTCTGCCACAGGCAGCATCCAGGGGCCCCTCCTCGGGAGGCCTGGAACATCTCCCCCAACCCCTCCAAACCCCCGCCGGCCTCTGTCTCCCGGCCCCAGGGGGTGCGTCTGAGCAGCCAGCCCGAGAGGTCCCCTCCAGAGCCCGACCTGAGGCGCAGCATAACTCTCTGCAGGGCCCGTGGGGATGGACGTCCCCAGTACACTGCCAAGTGGGACGGGTCCCCCCAGTCGGTCCCCAACCTGCCCTGGGATGTCCTTCAGAGGGGGCTGTTCTCTGCTGCCTTCCCATCAAGGATTGCCTCGCCCAACCACTTCCAGCCCAACCATGTGCTGGATCTGCCGCGCATCGGCTGCTCCCCAGGACCCAACACCTCTCCCTGGACAGAGGTGGCCATGCACCTGGCTGAGGAGCTGGAGCCTGGCCACTACTGACTGGATGGAGAGGTAGAAGTTGCCCCTAACCAATGATCCAGTCAGATGTATTTCATCCCTCTAAGTGTTAAGGTTAGAATGGCAGGTAGGGTAATCTGATCCTAGATCTGTGGTTGGGGGCAACTTCTACTTTAAGGAGTGGTGGAGATCCACTTTCTCCCAGTCGTACTCTACTGTAATGGAGAGACACTGTACTGACTCTACTGTCACCAAGCATTACAGCTGATTGGACAGTGGTGTTCTGCAAAACATAGATTTTGCATATCAGGAGTATTTTTATTATTAAAAGGTGTGATATTTGAGAAACATTACTGGTGTCATTAATACTGTATATTCTTGTCCCAAAACATTGTCAGAGATTATGAAAGGCGTACAAGGATTGTTTGGCAATGTCAGAGCTAACTCCCGAAAATGGTTACAAATGGGTATTGTAATTAGTCATATACTATCTATGTATGTTGTTGAATACAGGAGAAATAAGGACTACCCTGTAACTTTCCACTCTGGGTTTGCTGTCCCAATTAAGTGCTTTCGTGTCATTATAGGGCTCCCCCATCCCAATGTCAAACTGGCTATGCATACATAAGTGGAACAGCAGCTGAGTTCACCAGTCTCCAGCTACTTCTCTGTGGTTGGAGCTCCTCGGTCTCCTGCGCGAAGGTAAGGGAGGGGTGACACAGGGCTGAGACCACAGTAACCTGGGTCACTTGTCACAATTGGGGGCCTGCTGTCTTGATGACACTCCCTCAGGGTCTAGTCTGGGTCTGCAGGTGAGAGCTTGTCAAAAGAAGGCAGGGGGTGGAGGTGGGAGTTGTGGTTTTGTCCGCTTACTTTGTCATCATAACGCTCACACTTCCTGAGAATCACTTCACACCCCAGCAATGGCATGTCCTGACCTCTGCCCAACCTTTCGCCCCCCCCAACTGCCGCTAGCCCCAGAACATACACGTATAGTGAAAGCACACAATCAATATAGAGTACTTTGCAAAAGCAGGGTCATGTTCAGTTCAGTAGTGGGAGATCAATTTTTTGGAACGGAGAAATTACTAAACATAAGTCCAATAACAACGCTTATTTTCTGTTAGAAGTGTTTAAACAATTCATACCCAGTGAACGCAACCCAGGAAAGTAATTCCACATAACCGTTCACATATTGAGTCTCACACCAGGTTAACAGAAAGGTTGCTTGTTCAAATCCCTAAGCTGACTAGGTGAAAAATCTGTCGATGTGCCCATGAGCAAGGCACTTAACCCTAGTTGCTCCCTAGTAATTCGCTCTGGATAAGAGAGTCTGATAAATTACTTAAATGTAAAATGTTAACTGCCTCACTGCCAATCATTGATTAAGTCTGACAGTGGGGTCCGGAATTATTGGATCCCTTGTTAAAGATTAGCAAAAAAAAGTGTATAAAATATACTGTAAATTAGTTATTTAACCTTTAACTAGGCCAGTCAGTTAAGATCAAATTCTTATTTTACAATGACGGCCGACCCCCTAACCCAGACGATACTGGGTCAATTGTGTGCTGCCCTATGGGACTACCGATCACGGCTGGTTGTGATACAGGATCGAACCAGGGTCTGTAGTGACATCTCTACAGTAGCACTGAGATGCAGTGCCTTAGACCGCTGCGCCACTCGGGAGGCTATTACGACTAATACAATTGCTCAGAGAAAGAGATTTTGTTTAACAAGTTAAATCAACACCACAAATATAGGGGTCAAAATGATTGGATCCTGTTTCCAATACCCTAGCACGCTCCCCTTGCGAGGATAACGACACTGAGCCTTTTTCTAAAATGTTTTATGAGAATTGGATAGCACATCGGAATGGATCTTAGACCATTCTTCCATTCATGATCTTTCCAGATCCTCCCCCGTAGGGATGATTGTTCTTTCGAAGGCCAAACCCACCGCTGGTGGGCGTGTCCAAAGAGCTCTATTTTTTATGTCATATGACCATAGCACAGGTTCAAATTCAAGTGCCAACGTCGTTTAGTAAACTCCAATCGTTGCTATGGTCAGATGACATGAAAATACATACTCAAAACACCTCATGCCTACTGTAAAATATGGTGGTGGATCTTTGATGTTATGGGGCTATTTCCACTGGTCTTGGGGCCCTAGTTAAGGACATCATAAACTCGACCGAGTATCAGGACATTTTAGCCAAAAACCTGTTTGCCTCTGCCAGGAGGCTGAAACTTGGCAGCAAGTTAATCTTCCAGCAACACAATAACCCCAAGCTCACATCAAAATCCAAAGAAATTGTTAATTGACCACAAAAAAAATCTATAATTTTTCAATGTACCCCATACTAGATCCTTGTACCCCATTGAAAACTTGTGGTTTGAAATGGAGAGTGTAGTCCTTAAGCGCAGACGAAAGAGGTCCAAGGATCTGGAAAGATTCTATATAGAGTAATGGACTAAGATCCCTCCCAATGCGTTCTCCAATTTCATAAAACATTTAGAAAAAGTCCGTGCCATTATCCTCGCAAAGGGCGAGGGTGCTGGAGTATTGAAAGCAGGGCGTGCAATAATTGTGATTATTTTTTTGTTACTTGTCAAACAATGAGACCACATCATCTAGTATAAACACATTATTTTAGCTCAGTATTAGTATTTTTTACTTTAGTTTTTGTTGCTCATCTTTATCAAGGGATCCAATAATTCCATACCCCAGCGAAAATACCATTTATCTTCCACACAGTCAGTGATGAGTCTCACACCATATAACAGCCTCTTTAATAGCAATGTTACACATCACTTTCGCAGTTTCTCTCGCCAAACTTACCCGATTCACCCATAACAAGCGTACAAAAATGATTGCGCGTCAACTACCTTATCACAGATTCATAAGTATTCGTGGGCATGTTAGTTTGTTTCTGTTTTTTTTTTTTTTAAATCAATTGACATACAAAAGAAAAATCACTTGTATTATTTAAGCTTTCTTTTTCTTCTTTTGAATGGCTCAAGAGAATGAGCAGTTTGAGAGCCATGGAGTCATTGATGATTGTTGAACGGTACAAAAGAAAAACTCATTTGTTCCTATGCGGCCACGTACAAACATTGGCTTAGTAGGCGACCCCATACTAGTAGGGAGGTAGCAACCCAGCACACAATACAAGGGCTGCTTCCCAAAATGGTACCCTATTCCCTTCATAGGGCACTATTTTTTTTACCAGGGCCCATGGGACTCTGCACCATGTAGGGAATAGGGTGACCTTTGGGACGCAAACAAGTGATCCGGTCTAGGCCTCGTTTCACGCCAACCCTGTTGCCCTCTTCCCCCCCTTCAACCTGCCCTCCACCTCCAACTGACTAAAACCCAGAGGGGACAACATGAACTTGTCCAATAAGAAACACTGGTTTTAGTTGTTTTTTTAAAACAGAACAGAATAATCTGATGCAGAAGAGAGCCTATTTGAGACACCTACTGTAGCTGGAGAACAGGAGCCAGGGAGGCATTCAGTTCTTTGTTTGCAGTCACCATCATCACAGACATCCATGGATACTCTATTCACTATATGGTGCACTATATAGGCAACAGAGTGCCATTTCAGATGCAGACAGCGCTAGAGGGAGAAAGAGAGCGACTATGAGAGATGGACAAGTTCTGTAAACACACTGCTGCTAGTCCGTCGCAATAACGGGAAGCTCTCGTCTGCTCTGGTACGATGAGCTCTTCTTCCACCTCTCCTTTCGTCCCTTCCCAAATATACCCTTGTACCCCTACCACCCCCCGACCACCCCAACCCCCCCGAGTAGAGCCTCAGTACATCTTCTGTCGACTAGGCAACACTGCCTCCTTGAGGAAAGAGAAGATGAGCAGGATGCCAGACCTCTTGCCCCTCTTGCCCTTGGTGAAGTAATTTGAGACCACGTCATCTAGAGAAGGAAAGAGAGGAGAAAAATAAAGTTGAAATGTGTTGAATTTATCTAACCAGATAAGTTGTTGAGAAAGAGAGTTAAATCATTTTTAGTAAAATAACCTGGTTGGCTAAGAGGTGAACAACTGGGGGGGAATGGTACCTGAACGTGCTATATCTGGGTGGGGTCCAGCAGGGAGAAAACAACATTTAACGGAACTAGTTATATAGGGGGAAACGTACTTTCCTGGTAAACGTTTTCCATTGTAATTAAGTGTGTGCCCTACTGAACAGGACTAGGTATCCGTATCATAAGGCTCTGGTCAAAAGCAGTGCAATACACAGGAAATTGGGTGTCATTTCAGACTTCGCCTTAAGAGCTCACCTCCTTGCTGCACGGTGGACGGAAGCACGTTCTCCCCCGCCGATAGCGACACAAAGAAGGAGAAGGGGATGATCCACAGGCAGATGGTGAAGTACGCCAGGACCTTCAGGGAGAAGAAGATATGGAGTTGAGGAGAAACGGAGGTGAGGAGAGGAGCTACAGGGCCAGGAGTGATTCCTGACAAGGAAATACTCAGCCTTTAGAGTTTACGACTAGGGCTCAGAGTTTTTCCTGATCATAGCGAAACATATAGCCTATGACTACTAGGTCCTAATCAGCAGACGGCTGTTCTGTAAACACCGGCCTGAGAGGCTTTGTATGAAGGGCAAAAGAAAAAGCAGTGACTTTGTCACGTACAACAGAATCAGTGTTCAGAGAAAACAATGATAAATCCTCGGGTCCTCAGTCTTTGAATATTAACTTCATTCAGTTTAAATATTCCCATTACACATCGCAACTGTCTTTGCCCTAGGTGAGGTATTTGCAGGGTTGGGGAGTAACTGATTACAACAACAAAAAAACTGTCTTCTTATGAAGGGGAAAGTAATCCAAAAGTACCTGCAAGTAATCTGATTACGCTACTGAGTTGGTGTAATCCATAAATGATGTTACTGATCACAATTTTGGACAGGTAACTGGTAACTGTAATGATTACATTTGGAACAGTAACCTACCCAACCCTGAGTATTTGAGCCATCACTCAGAGTTCCATTATGTAATTTGCTAAGTAAATAAAATATGATGTACCCTGCAATACTTTGCTCATAAGAGCTCAGGAGTAATCAACACAGATTAGGTTTACCTCAGAGGTGTGTGTGTGTGCGTCCTAGGCTTACCTCTGAGAAGGGGTAATACTCTTCAGCAAAGTACTGGAAAGCCATGTAGTGATTCAACACCACCAATACTGAGAAAAAGAGGGAGAGCGGGGGGGGAGAAAGACAAAGATGTAGGAGGGATGAAGTGTATTTTTTTTTAAATTACAGTGCATGCACCGAACAGTTCAATTAGGCCACATGACCAGGGAAGAAACTCCAGGCCCTGCATATTATCGATTGCCGTTTACATCTAGAAAAGCTATCGCCACTATACACTTGTTCCTGCCTCAGCTGCTGCCTGCCTCTGATGCTCACCACAGGAGAGAATGAAGTTGGGTGAGCTCAGCAGTATGTAAGGGAAGGTCTGCAGGAGGCCAAAGTACACCAGGTTGGTGAAGAGACCACAGCCCATCATCAGCCATGGGAAGCCCTCAAACAGGTACAGGCCCGTCAGAACACCTGTAGAGAACTAAAGTACAGTACACAGAGGGGTGTTAGTAGTACTACTCCCCTCTGCGGTATAGGACGCATCTGAAATGCCACCCTATTCACCATATAGTGCAACATTTTTATTCATAGGCCTCTGGACAAAAGTAGTGCAACATTTTGAATGCGGCCTAGGACATATGGGAATACTGGGTCACCTAACAAGTTAAAAAGGGGAGAAGGGGAGAGTTGTTCAGAAGAGATGAATGTACAAGTAGGTGACCAAGATATTTAGGCTGTAAGACTAATCGGTTACTGTAGAGAGGTAGTTTGAATTTGTACACTGTAGGCCGAAGTGTTCTAGGAAATGATCGGTCAAATTCACTGTGTTAGAGATCATCCAAGAGAAACTACTCACCAGTATCATGTACTTTATTATTCGACTAGTGGCAACTGTGTACTCTTCTATTAGTTCTGCCAAATAATACAGGCCAGCAGCTGGGGGAGGGGGAGGAGAGACGTACTAATAAATAAAATAAAAACAACCAACAAAATGCATTTACCAGCTTGTCCATAGACAGCACTGTGACATACAAGGGATGAGATCGATTGATGAATAAGTAAACAACATTCACGGCAGTAAACACACACAAACAAACACATACACAAGACCCAAAATAAGCCCTGAAAAACTGAAGGTAGCCTAGACAGAATCAGACATTTACTAACATGCTTCCAGAAAAGGCTACTTGAGGCAAAAGCACTAAAACGAGTCAGAACAATTACGTCAAAGAGAAGGGGGTGACAGCACACACACACACACACACACACACACGGAGGATCTGCATCTCGTCACGTAAGGCAAAGTACTCCATGCCCACCCGGCCTTCTAAACACACAGAGTGCACTTTTGAACCCTATGCCCAAGTGCCGGTGAAACTCATAGCGAGGCATGACAGGCAGACATTTTTATTTATTTATTATCCCGCCTCGGACAGCTCTCTCTCTTCGTTCTACCACCTCACTGCCTGCAGTGCCAACTCACTCACTGTTTGAACAAGAGATTCAAGAGCTGTTTTGACGCACATTCGCATTAAATCCACATGGACTATATTCATTTACCGGTTATTGGTGATTACTACATCATTGCTGATGACATTAGTTGCTAAAATAGACATGCCGGACAATAAGTGACAGCTGTCCAATCAGATTGGATTTTAGGATAAAACTAAACAGCCTGTGACAAAAGTTCACTCACTCGACTTTCAAACTAGTATTATCTTCTAAGTTTACAGATGCGCATGCATTTAACAAGTCAAAAATGTGTAGAATTTGTCAGCCCATCTGCACAGCTAAACCTACTAGCCCAGTAGACTGGTTTTAAACAAGGGCATAAGCCAGATGACTTCTACCCCATTCATTCATACACGCTAACTGCTTTAGCACCTATTGACTAGGATTTGCCAGGGTGCTCAAGATTATCATGATACTTAGGTGCCGAAGCGATATGTATTGCAATTCTCACTATTCTAAAAGGTATTGCGATCATCAAAAATAATATCCCGATATCTACCTATCGACTTTTTTTCCCATATCACTAATATTGACAATAGTATCTTCCCGAAAGTTAAACACGCATCGGTTGCGGTACGGTTTTGGAAGCATAAGGAGTGTATCTTCATATCAGCGCGAAATACTTTTCTATTTAAATTAGTACACACCTTTATATGGTTAGAGTTCCCACACAGAGGGGAGTATTTGGCTGTTTTGGCTTCCAGAGCCAATTCGCCTTTAAACAAAACATTGGTCCTTGGAATCAGAGTATGTGAGTGGAGCGGAGCAATCTGTCAGATTGGATGGGGAGGGTCGCTGCACAGCTATTTTCAGGTCTCTCCAGAGATGTTCAAACAGGTTCAAGTCTGGGCCACTCAAGGACATTCAGAGACTTGTCCCAAAGCCATTCCTGCGTTGTCTTGGCTGTGTGCTTAGGGTCGTTGTCCTGTTGGACCTTCACCCCAATCGGAGGTCCTGAGTACTCTGGGGCAGGTTTTCATCAAGAAGCTCTCTGTACTTTGCTCCGTTCAGCTTTTCCTCGATCCTGACTAGTCTCCCAGTCCCTGCTGCTGAAAAACATCCCCATAGCATGATGCTGCCACAACCATGCTACACCGTAGAGATGGTGCCACGTTTCCTCAAGACGTGACGCTTGGCATTCAGACAAAATAGTTCAATCTTGGTTTCATCAGACCAGAGAATCTTGTTTCTCATGATCTGAGAGTCCTTTAGGTGCCTTAAGGCCAACTCCAAGCGGGCTGTCATGTGCCTTTTACTGAGGAGTGGCTTCCGTCTGGCCACTCTACCTTAAAGGCCTGATAGGTGGAGTGCTGCAGAGATGCTTGTCCTTCTGGAAGGTTCTCCCATCTCCAAAGAGGAACTCTGGAGCTCTGTCAGAGTGACCATCGGTTCTTGGTCACCTCCCTGACCAAGGCCCTTCTCCACAATTGCTCAATTTGGCCGGGCGGCCAGCTCTAGGAAGTCTTGGTGGTTCCAAACTTCTTCCATCTAAGAATGATGGTGGCCACTGTGTTATTGCAGGCCTTCAATTCTGAATAAATGTTTTGGTACCCTTCCCCAGAACACAATCCTGTGTCGGAACTCTACGGACAATTCCTTCGACCTCATGGCTTGGTTTTTGCTCTGACATGCACTGTCAATTGTGGGACCTTATATAGTGTGTGCTTTTCCAAATCATGTCCAATCAATTGAATTTACAACAAGTGGACTCAAATCAAGGACGATCAATGGAAATAGGATGTACCTGAGCTCAATTTCAAGTCTCATAGCAAAGGGGCTGATTACTTATGTAAATAAGATGTTTTTTTAATTAATTTGTAAACATTTCTAAAAACCCTGTTTTCGCTTTGTCATTATGGTGTATTGTGTGTAGATTGATGAGGATCCCCCCCCCATCCATTTTAGAATAAACCTGTAATGTAACAAAATGTGGAAATGCACTGTATATGCTCTTTAATACGACATGTAGCCTATTTGAAATGACGAAATCATTGGTTTCAATACTTAAAAACGAAATGGTAGGTCCAGGTAGTCACAAAAATAGATGAGTGTTGGCTAAATTGCGATTTCGATGAATGGAGCGGTGTGCAAGCGGGATTTACGACCACTCAGCTCCGCTGCTTGGAATATAGGCGTGACATTAGGGCAACCGTCGAACAGTTACGTGCCAGACATTTCTATCCAACTATTGCGTTATACGATTGGCTTTCCAATAACGTTAGTTTGCGATTTTGTAAATAGCAGTGTTGTGGTAAATATACTCGCTAACTAGTTAGTTACTAGCCCCTTGCACAACAACCAGCAATAGGTATGGACCAGCAATAGGTAGTTAACATTGGGTAAGGTTTGTCACCAGTTGCAGGCTGGATGAAACGCCGCAGGTGAGCCAATATATTACTGTAGGGATTAGTTATTAACTTTGCACGTGAAAACAAGTAGATTTGCTTAACTCTCTTGGTTGGATTGTGAATCACAACTAACGTTAGCTACCCAGTTGGCTGTTAGCTCACACACTAGATGTAGCTAGCTATAGGAATTTGCCACGCTACGTTATGTGCCTAGCATTGTTAACTACATTTCTACTACTATCCCAACTGGCAAGTTAAAGTTTATTCTGCCACATTGTTGATTGTCACTTTGCTTGTATCCCTGAGCCCAGGCCGAATTGGCATGCATCGATAGGCTGGGTGTGAAAGAAGGTAATGTGGCGATGCTAGCTACTGTAGCTAACAACTTCAAAAAGTAAACTCACCAATTGCTAGTGTGATGAAAGATATCTGTATCACCAACGACAGCCAACTTAGTAAATAAATAAACCACATCTCGTTTCATGTAAAACACACACATATATATATATTTAAAAACAAAAGTGACAGTAAGTGCTTCGAAATAATTTAGCTAACTGGTGGTTGGTCAAAGTTCGCCCCACTGGCAGTCGGACATTGAGGAAAGCGCTGCAGTCTCCAGGATCCAGTGTGCCCCTGTGGCTACAGCGCCAGTTATGGTCGGAGGAACTCCAGCACATTTGGACAGAGGGGGAGCTGCCTGCGCTCTGTAGTTTACAGCTAGAGCTGGAATAAACGATCAGAAATGAATGTGCTGCTATTACCTTCTGGTCTTCCAGGTATGCTGTAAATGGTTAAATAACAGTAGAATCTTAAGTGGGACAGTGGAAGAAATTTAGTAGAATTAATAAGATACTTTATTTCTGTTTATTTCATCAAACACACACAACACACAGAGAGAGAGAGAGAGAGAGACACACCTACACAGAAGGGAGTAGCAACATTATTTAAAAATCCTCCACCTTTGAGATTGTTTTTTTGCCACTCAATGAAAAATGTATGCTGAAAGTGAAAAGCAGACCTTTCTAGTAAAGGAGCCAAATTAAATAAATATATAACGACAGAACAGCGTGCAGCAGAAACTAAAATGGTGTCAAAGTGTGAAAGTAATCCCATCCTTTTCAAATGCTTTTACCAAAGAGCAGGGGTGTGTGGAAGTGTGAACTCAAAAAGCTGCCATCCATCCAGCCTCCATTTCAGACACTTTCAGAAGCTGGAGGACCTTTAAGATCACCTGAGTGCTCTTAGCTCGACAACACCTTGGCAACCCAAGTATATGAAGTGCCTAAATGGCAGCCGACACAATTCCTCTGTTGTGTGAGCTAATTAAGGCGCTAGGTCTCTAGCTACAAGGAGGTCCAGAGTGCAGAATGAGAGGAAAGGTAGCTGTCCACTCTTCAAAAGAAACAGTAGAAATTATTTTCTGGTGGTATGTGTATTTTTCATTCACTGGTACTGCATGTGTGCTTTCCATTTACAAATGGCAACTGAGGCATGATGTGAATAAAATATTGTATTATTTCCACTTTGAAGTATTATTTTTTTTACACAGCTGAAGCATAGCAGGTATTAGAGTGAAGTGACCCCTACACAAAAAGAGACAAGTATTCAGAGCATCGGGACAATAATGCACCAAGAATTCCACGATAAGAGCATCAATGCAGAACCACATTCTTCACACTCTTTGCTTTTCTCGTTGCAACATTGAATGTGAATTGAGAGAAATTCATGGATGGGTTATTTCTCACACCCAGCACAAGTAGAATATCCTTGTACATTCTTACTGCCACAGAAAGGTCTTTGCCATTGGCTTTACTACCCTTAACCTAGTGTTTCTTGATCCTGGTCTTGGTGATCCAAATGTAATTGTTTTCCCTAGCACTGCACAGCAGTTTCAAGTCAAACTCATCACCAAGCTTGGATTATTTCAATCAGGAGTGTGCTGCTATGGCAAAAACAGAAATGCACACCCCTTTGGGTCTCCAAAACCCAAAGATTAAGGTCAAGCCTTAACCCAAGCCACTCACATTTTAGTTACTATTATTATTAAAGGCAAAGGTTCCACATATACATCAAATATATGGACTAGCTGGGGGTACACAAGGAGAGGTTTGGGAAACACTGTGGTACAGTATCCCAAAACTAGTCATCTGTTTTCCCAACTTTCAGATGTTCTCCTGGCAGATGATCAGTTTTGATTCTCTGATATGGGAGTTCCTCTTCTCTCTGTTTTTCTGGAGCCTCCGGAGTACAGGGGTGCTGCCACTCTCTCCTGCCCAGGGAAGTGCTCCTGCTGCTGGACTGCCCGGCTGGGGGCCTGGGGGAAAGACATGGTATATAAGCAATTTTTTTATCAAAAAATAAATAAATCTAAAATATTGTAGGTAAGTGAAAAACATCACTACGGCTGCGTTTAGAAAGGCAGCCCAATTTAGTTTTTTTTTCTTTTGATCGATCACATCTTTTTTAACATCAGATCTTTTTCAGATTTTATCTGATTGGTCAAATGACCAAGTAGTGAAAATACAAATCTGAATTGGACTGCTTGTCTAAACGTAGCCTGGGTAGGCTAATGATGTGTTCTCCTGGTCCCTCGTTTGTTATCATCTGCATCAATCTTTCACTTTAACCAACTTTGACCTAAAACCATTTCAAGCCATCCACGACCAGGCCAGTCCATCTTTTAATGTAGTACCATCAATTTAATGCCCGTGGACAAAACAATAACCAGAAAGGACACTGCAACCCTTAAAAACCCAAACTGACTGACTGTCCCCCAATTCTTAAAACAAAGGATGGAGATGCTACTGCACCTTGTATTTTGGTAGGGGTTATGACAGTGGAGGGGGCGGAGCTGAGGGTGTCCTGTCCATCCGCCATGGCCCGTCTCCTTCTCTGTAGCACCATCTGTAGCTCTGCCTCCCCCACGTTTCGGCTGAACCTATTCCGTGACCATGCCCTCCTGTGGCCTTGGTGCTTTATGGTGTCCTAGTAGAGGTAGTACAGTAGACAATCAGGATAGGTGAGGAGGAGATTAAACCAATCAGGTCAAAGAAAAGAAGAATTCAAAAGTACAGTAAACCAATCAGGGTACATTATTAATCCCGTCGATCTATCAGACTCACTTCTCTTGTAGAATTGAAAATCCTTAATCTTTTGATTTTTTTTGTTGTTGTTGACATTCTTATTTAACCTTTATTTAACTAGGCAAGTCAGTTAAGAACAAATTCTTATTTACAATGACGGCCTACACCGGCCAAGCCCGGACGACACTGGCCAATTGTGCGCTGCCCTATGGGACTCCCAATTCTTAACTGATCCCATCTTACCAGCATTCCTTTCAGCTCCAGCACGGCTGACTTTCTCTTCTCAATCCTCTGGTCCTGTGATTGAAAGATTCATTTATTAAAAGCATTTTAATATTAAATAAATCAATAGTCTTTTATAACAATTATTATAATGAGAAAGGTATCAAAAGTGCTCACCCTCCAGGCACAGTCATCTTCTGATCCGACCTGAAATAGGAGACAAAATGTCAGATGTCTCACCACTGCAATTGTAGATAGCATGATTGATTGACTGATTGGTTGGTTGATTGATGATTGATTGATTGATTTATACATGCACTATCTAGCCCTACCTGTGGTCTCTGAGTGGGTCTCAGGACAATGCCTTTCTTTATCCTCTCCATCATCGCATCCACCGCTCGGGTCTTCATGTCCAAAGTAGGATCTGGCTCTGTTGGAGAAAGGGACACAACACAATGAATAGGCTACTTGAGCTGTGCTGTGTTGAACAATAGAACCAGGGTCTTAATTTCCCTCCTAAACCTGCCTTGAGTATCAAATCAAAATCAAATCAAATGTTATTGGTCACATGTGTCGAATACAACAGGTGTAGACTTTACAGTGAATTGCTTACACAGCAGTGCAGAGTTAAAAAGTAAGACAAATATTTGCTAAATAAAAAAGGAAATGTTAACACAATAACAACAATAACGAGGCTATATGCAAGTAGTACCAGTACTGAGTCAATATGCAGGGGTACGAGGTAGTTGAGGTAATTGAGGTAATACAGTATGTACATGTGGGGGAGAGGTAAAAGTGACTTGGCAATCAGGATATATTATAAACAGAGTAGCAGCCAAGTATGTGAAGTATGAAAGTTTGTCTATATGTGAGTGTGTGTGTGGCGTCAATATGCATGTGGGTGTTCTGCGTGTTTGAGCATATGTAGTGTGTGTGTTGGAGTGTCAGTGTAGTATGTGTGAGTGGGTGCGTAGAGTCAGTGCAAGAGTCAGTGCAAAACAATTAAGATAAAGACATCTGTGGCGCAGTGGTCTACTGCACTGCATCGTAGTGTTGTGGTGTCCCAACAGCCTTGGGTTCGATCCCAGGCTGTGTCACAACTGGCCGTGACCGGGAGTCCCATAGGGCGGGGCACAATTGGCCCACCGTAGTCCGAGTTAGGGGAAGGTTTAGCCGGGGGGTGCTTTACTTCACTTAACTCATCGCACTCTAGCAACTCCTTGTGGCGGGCCGGGTGCCTGCAGGCTGACTGCGGTCGTCAGATGAACAGTGTATACTCTGACACATTGGTGCAGCTGGCTTCCGGGTTAAGCGAGCGGGTGTTAAGAAGTGCGGCTTGGCGGGTCATGTTTCGGAGGACGCATGACTCGAGCTTCGCCTCTCCCAAGCCCGTTTTTGGAGTTGGAGCGATGAGACAAGACTGTAATCACGAAATTGGGGAGAAAAAAAGGGGGTAAAATGAAAACATTACAGAGGGGGTCACTGTAAATTGTGCGGGTAGCCATTTGATTAACTGTTCAGCATTCTTATGGCTTGGGTGTAGAATCTGTTCTGGTGCCTTTTGGTCACAGACTTGGCACTCCGGTACCACTTGCTGTGTGGTAGCAGAAAGAACTCTCTATGACATTGGTGGCTGGAGTCCTTGACCATTTGTTTTAGCATCCTCTGGTATAGAGGTCCTGGAAGGCAGAGAGTTTGGCCCCAGTGATGTACTGGGCCGACGCACTACCCTCTGTAGCGCCTTGCAGTCAGGTGCCGAGCAGTTGCCATACCAAGCAGTGATGCAACCAGTCAAGATGCTCTCAATGGTGCAGCTGAATAACTTTTTGAGGATCTGAGGGCCCATGACACATATTTTCAGCCTCCTGAGGAAGAATAGGCGTTATTGTGCCCTCATCACAAATGTGTTGGTGTGTTTGGTCCATGATAGCTCCTTAGTGATGTGGACACCGAGGAACTTGAAGCTCTCGACCCACTCTACAGCCCCATCGATGTGAATGGCCCTCCGTTTCCTGCAGTCCACGATAAGCTCCTTCGTCTTGCCCACGTTGATAGAGAGGTTGTTGCCCTGGCACCACACTGCCAGGTCTCTGACCTCCTCCTTATAGGCTGTCTTATTGTCGTCAGTGATCAGGCCTACCACCGTTGTGTTGTCGGCAAACTTAATGATGGTGTTGGAGTCGTGCACGGCCACGCAGTCGTGGGTGAACAGAGAGTACAGGAGGGGACTGAGCACGCACCCCTGAGGGGTCCCCGTGTTGAGGGTCAGCATGGCGAATGTGTTGTTGCCTACCTTCACCACCTGGGGTCAGCCTGTCAGGAAGGATCCAGTTGCAGAGGGAGGTGTTCAGTGCCAGGGTCCTTAGCTTAGTGATGAGCTTGGTGGGTACTATGGTGTTGAATGCTGCACTGTAGTCAATGAACAGCATTCTCATGTAGGTGTTCCTTTTTTTCAGGTGGGAAAAGGCAGTGTGGAATACAATAGAGATTGCGTCATCTGTGGATCTGTTGGGACATTATGCAAATTGGAGTGGGTCCAGGGTTTCTGGGATGATGGTGTTGATGTGAGTCATGTCCAGCCTTTCAAAGCACTTCGTGGCTACAGATGTGAGTGCTATGGGGCAGTAGTTATTTCGACAGGTTACATTGGTGTTCTTAGGCACAGGGACAATGGTGGTTTGCTTGAAACATGTCGTTATTACAGACTGGATCAGAGAGAGGTTGAAAATATCAGTCAAGACACTAGCTGGTCAGCACATTTTCTGTGTATGGGTCTTGGTTATATATCTGGCCCTGCGACCTTGTGAATGTGATCCCTGCACAGCCGCATAGAGGTTCTAGATAATGTTTCTAACCTCTCTGGATTACAACCAAACGATGATCAGTGTACCATATTACGTATTGGATCGCATAAAAATACAACTTTTACATTATTGTGTAGTTTTTTTTACCAATAAAATGGTCTGACGGTGAAGTGGACAGACTCGGTATTCAGATCCCTAAAAAAATGAAAGGAACTTACTACAACCAATTTTAACAGAAAGTTGTCAAAAAATAGATAAGATCTTGCAACCACGGAAAGGTAAATACCTGTCTATTTGTGGAGAAATTACCCTGATTAATTATTTAGGCATATCCCAGTTTACCTATTTACTTATGGCCCTGCCATTTAAGCAAAACATATTTCACTTTATTTGGAACAGACAATAATTATTTATATAGTGAATATGAGTTTGGGGGGGGCTAAATGTATTAATTATGAAAGCACTAAACCTCTCACTAAAAACATCAGTCATACATATCCAAGCTGTATCACAACTGGCTGTAATTGGGAGTCCCATAGGGCGGCGCACAATTGGCCCAGCGTTGTCCTGGTTCGGCCGGTGTTGGCTGTCATTGTAAATAAGAATTTGTTCTTAACTGACTTGCCAAGTTAAATAAATGTTAAAAATAAATAAATAATTAAAAATACAAAAATTATACTTAAACCTGAACTGGTTCCCCAGTAGAGTAAGAATGGCTCACCCCTTGTTCAAAAATGTCCTACTTTGCCTTTATCCAGATCACAACCTCTCACTTTCAGTTAATTGAAAATGGAACCTTTTTCAAAATGTCGCCCTTTCTAAAACAAGTCATACAAAGCTGGTTACAATTCCAGTTTTATCCTCCAGAAAAGACAGAACAAATATTACAACAAATAATATGGTTAAATTCAAATATAATAATTTATGAAACAATAAAACATTATTTATAAGGAAAAATAAAAAATAAAAAAAGGAAATATCTTTGTAATGATATTATGAATAAGAAAGGTAGAGTTATGTCACGTGCAGTTAACAAACATATATGAAAATGTTTGCTCTATCCAAAATGACAACCAACAGATTGCAGCATTACCGCAAAAATGGAGGAGGCAAGTGGACGGGGGAGAAGGTAGGGAACTTGTTTGTCTGCCCTTTATTAAAGACCAAAATGTGCCCCAATTTTTTTTATGTATCTAAAAACATATATGCCAGTTTTACTTGCAGACCAAAATGTTGACTGCGGTGCCATGCAGGTGACAAAATAGTTGGGAAGAGATTTTCAACCATGCACATGGTTTATGAACTAATACGCAAAACAAGGCTTGATTGAAAATGTAGTTTTTCATTTTAAATGATTATACAAAATTCTTGCCACAAACAGAATGTTATGGGGCACACAACCAACTTAGCTCTGCAAATGTTGCTATGAAGAGACAGAATCAGTAGATATCTGGTCACAGGTTCAGGAATGGCTGAAAAATCAAATCATTTATATAAAATCACCCAACAAATTGCACTCAACAATATAATCATATTTTTAGTAAAAACATGTATCTTTAACTTACAATCTGTAGATACTATGTGTTTACACAGGTTTGAAATTGATGTGAAACAGAAAAATATGGAAATCTAAAGAGGCCGGTTTACGGAGATAGGTGGGATGGACTGTGAGTAGCTGAGTGGTGCGTTTTAAAAGCTCATGTTCTATAATAGTTAGGACTGAAAAAACTATGTATCATGAATAAGTACTATCTATCTAGATGCAATGTACAGTATATAGAAATATCAAATTACTTTATCCTTGCTATGTAATGTCATGACTGTCCTGTGAGGATCCGAATGGGTCAGGTCAGACTGACGAGATTGTGACAGTAACCAGGCCTCTCTCTCTCCCACAGAGGGGAAATGGGGAGCTGCTGGATCGTCAACCGTTCACACTCGGTCGTAAATTACAAGAGAGGGAGACTCTCTCTCTTGTTCTTTAGTATTAACCAAAGGAATGTCTTTGTTCACAGACAGTTTTGCCCGCCCAAAACATCCAAAAAGTGATAATGGAACAATATTTCTAACATAACAATGTGGGAAATGGTCAGTGGGGAGCTATGGAAAACGTCATATTGTTTTTCATTTTGTAATGTTATTACATTTTCATCCAATATGTTGTGAACACATATGAAAGTGATGAAGGTATTTGTGTTAATAAGATTGGAATGTGATTTTAGTTTTCTAATGAGATAATAGTTTTTGATATTCTTTGCACATTAAGTAGCCACGCCCCGAGTGCGGTCAGAGAGCTTGTCAGAATGACGGAACGCCCCTTTTTACTAAGAGTGCATAAAGGCTTGAAAGAGAATCAACCTTTAGACCAGGAAACTTGAGGTGGAGAGCTGCACGTTTGGAATGGTTGACTCTTTGAACCTCAACACGAGGTGAAGAAATTAACTCACCTTCCTTTGGACCAGAGAGACGAAGAGTTGCAGCTCATGTCCATCGTGGTCCGAATCCTGAATACCAACACGAGGAGGAAGAGTCGAGAAGCTCACCTCAGACAATCACTGGTACAGCTGAATAGCTCTCTTAAGGCAAATATCGAGAAAAGCTCATCTAAGTGAGACTATCCTACTACGTTCATCACCAATGGGAACTGTCGACATGGCTGGTTATCGTCCAGAGTGAACCACAGTAGAAAACGGGAAAGGGGAGGGGAGATCCCTTTTGGACAATCAGAGCCATATAGCTGGAACAACTTTCTGAGAAGGTTTGGTTCCGACGAGATAAACGACGAACAAAGGCATTTCACACGTAAATACATTCATAATTTATTATTCCAAACGGGCGGTGGTTCGTGTGCAAGATATATGATTAATGTGAAGACAGTCCTTGACTGTACAATAAGTGTCCTTTTTCTCTCTCTCCCCCCTCTCCATCTATGTTGTAACAAGCTTTCATATCTTGTCAGTCCACTAGGGACCTTTGTCTCATGTAAGTGTGTGTGTGTATTCTGTGTTATTATTTAGTTAGCTAGTAAATAAATGATTAAACCAATTTGTGTAGTACTGAATAATGCGGGTTTTTGCAGATCCAAGAAGGTTACGATCGTTCAGAATGAGTATTTGATAAGAGGTAATGATTAATAAGATGGCTGTTTATTAACATTATAGGTAAAGACCTTATAGAGTTTAATTTGGAAGAAGGTAACTCTCTAAACAACTTCTTCCGTGGTGCCCCAAATCTTAATTACTTAATTGTTACATGATTAATTTAATGGGGTAACAATTAAACATAGTTAGTGGATTAAATAAATAACAGTCGTCAGATTAATGAATGTAAAGTCACGACAGTAACTACTGCATCTACAAAAAACAAGTGCCATGTATGTAAAATGCCTGTAGAATGTACATGTAACAACAAAAGAAAAAGCTATATTAACAAAGTTTATTTTTGTCCTCCGAAGAGGGTGGAAATGCGTAATAATAACATGGTAAGAACACTCACTATTCTTATCAATGTTGTTGGCTGACTCCTTCCTCTTGTTGCGAAGGACAACTAAGGGACTGAAGAGAGGAAGAAGAGAAAGTGTTGCAAAAGTTGTTTGTTTAATTAAATTAACTAAATTATTTAATCAAATGTACCTATGGGTATTACCATCACCTTGCTATGTAACAAAGGTCAACAAGTTTTCATTTTCAATGTAAGTTCAAGTTGTTTGAAATAGGATACCTCTACCAGCTAATATCGTGGTTATGTATTTATAGTATATAGAATACCTACTCAACAGCAGTACTGGAGGACGGTGGGGGCAGGGGTGGTGGAGGAGGAGGAGGTAGTGCAGGGGTTGAGTTGTCCTTCTCTGAAACCAGGTCTTTCTCTGCGTCTTTCAGCCTATCCTCAAGCTGTTTCACTAAAACGAAGAGAAAGTACCACCAACCACAAGTGTGTCATATTTGAATACCGTAAAATAGCATTTGTATGAATATTGAAAATGGGGCAAAGAGAAATACAACTGCTCACTGTGACCAAACTTCATCTGTAAATGTACCTTCCCCCTGAAGCTGGGTGACAGTGTTCTGAGCCTCCCTGAGCTGGGTGTCCATGGTCCTCCTCTCCTCCTCACTGCTCTCCAGTTGGCCTCTGACACATTGCAGCTCAGACAGAACACTGCTCTCTTCCAGAGCACACTCGGTCGGTTCCACCTTTGATAGTCATGTACAGCGACATGTATTAGACTTACTGACTATTTTTGAGGTTTTGTTGTACTTTTACCCCTTTTTCTCCGCAATTGGTAGTTACAGTTTTGTCCCATCGCTGCAACTCCCCTACGGACTCGGGAGAGGTGAAAGTATGGTGGAAATTACAAGATTATGTTATAATGCTGTTATTGCATCAAGTGGTTGTTTTATGCAACAGAATAAGCGGTTGTTAGAACGCTCATCTATGCGTGTTCTACTGAGGATGGGCCTCTGGAAGATTTACAATGTCTTTGGGGATACCGCATTCCAGAGCATGAGTTAATGTTTCTGTTCTATACCAGTCTGGGGGGCCAGACACTGGTCTCTACACAATGAGTTCTCGTGTTTTTACAGCAGAGACTGTCTGCTGTGAATTATAAGTATCTTTCATACAAATCTAAACCTTGTGACCCATTCCATACATCTGTTGCGTGTCATATAGACTGAAGGAGGATGGACTTTGCTATAAAATGCTGTGGCTCAAACCAGCTCTTTGAGTTCTCATTGATCACCTCCAGGGGTGATTACCAACCAGCTCCATTACTGCAGTAATTAAATAATGAAGATTGTTTTGAAGAAATCTTAAAAGTCGCTTCTTTTGATTACAATAATTCCACCACAAAGGTCAAGAGCCATGCGTCCTCTGAAACACGACTCTGCCAAGCCGCACTGCTCGATTAACCTGGAACCCAGCCGCAACAATTTGTCAGAGGAAACACTGTTTAGCTGGCAACTGAAGTCAGCTTGTAGGCGCCAGGCCCACCATAAGGAGTCGCTAGAGCGCAATGGCACAAGGAAATCCCACCCCTAACCCAGACAATGCTGGGCCAATAGTGCGCCACATCATGGGTCTCCCAGTCACAGCCGGCTAGGATCGAACCCGAGTCTGTAGTGACGCCTCAAGCACTTTGATGCAGTGCCTTAGACCGCTGTGCCACTCGGGAGACCTAGACCTATACATTTAAATGTAACCTATTCAGATCCATTGCTCAGGTATTATACGCCAACAAATATACTGTAGTTTCTTTTTTTACCCCCTTTTTGTGATTACAATCTTGTCTCATCGCTGCGTCCCCCGAAACATGGCTTAACCCGGAAGCCAGCCACATCAATGTGTCAGAGGAAACACCGTTCAACTGATGACTGAAGTCAGCCTGCGGGCGCAAGGAGTCGCTAGAGCGCAATGAGCCAAGTAAAGCCCCCCCCAGCCAAACCCGGATGACTCTGGGCCAATTGTGCGCCGCCTTATGGGACTCACGGTCACGGCCGGTTGTGATCGAACCCCAGGCTGTAGTGACACTACAATGCAGTGCCTTAGACCACTGTGCCACTCAGGAGGCCTAATATACTGTAGTTTCAAAGAGACTCGAACATTGTCTCTCACACACACACACACACACACACACACACACAAGCCCCATCTACCTGGTTTCGGTAGTAGCGTTGTATCTCCTGTAGGGTACTGCTGATGTGGGCCACCTGTTCCAGAGCATGTTGGAGCTGGAGACTGGTCTCTGAACTCTGCTGCAGCACCATGCTCTGTCTCTGGGTCTCCTTCTGCTTCACCAACACCTGCCAGTCAGTCAATCAATCCATAAATCATGAATCAATCAATTGTCAATCATTCATTTGCTTTTTCATATTCTGTTTTGGATGTGCAAGAGTTATGACCAGCATACAGTCATCAGAGGTATGACTAGTGGAAAGGGGTGGTATGAAGTCAAATTAAATGAATATGGAATCCCATACAGAATGATGCCAAATTCCCTTCCAGCAGCATAGATAAAGCTGTAATGTGAAGCTGTAAATGGTCAAATGATAGTGAAACTAGGTTTAACAAAACCGTTACAGTCAGAGACAGTGAGTTTAGGAATTGAAAGTTTGTGAGTCACTTTCACTTTTGGCTCCCACGAGGTCGAACACAGTGAAGGTGTCGCGACAGCAGTCATCTGTGTGTTTGACTACACATCATCATTACAGTTAACAAAACAACCAGTCCCATATTTACTCCCAATTACCCTGGTGTAAGCACTCTAAAGTCCCTATAGCACAAGGCTACTTTCACACAGCTAGGGACCAAGTAGGGAGTGCTGTTTGACAAGGGAAAGGGGCTGCTGGTTTCCACACAATATGCACGCACGCATGCACAGACACACACACACACATGCTTAGCTAAGTTATTTCCTATTTGAGGCCCACATCATTATTATGCAGCACGACACATGCGGAGAGAGAAGACCTATGAATGGGGAGTGTGTTTTCAAAACATGTGAAAGTAGACAAATAGAGGCTTCATACACACACACACACACACACACACCATCAAACAAATAATGCTTCGCATTGCATGAAGAGTAAAGGGGGCTGAGTTGTGTGGTTGTCTCAGAACAGTAGGGGTCCTTTTCACAGGTAAGGATCCCTGCGAGGCGTCCCATTATGTGCCTGTCTGGCAAATAGCGAACAGCGTGCACAAAGGCGACAATTGCCAGCATTCAATGTAAAGTGTCAAGCTAAAGGCGGGGTTGTGTTTAAAGCTATAGTCCCCGTTCTCAAACTGCCGCCGTGATGGGTGCTCATTATAAAGCGGGGGGGGGGGGGGCTCTAAGAGGGGAGACTACTTTTGTTGTCCTCTTAGACGCCCGTAAAAAAATAGAAGGAAAAGATAGCCACCTTTGTTTACAACAGGGCCAGCTGGGGAAACGTGAGCTGTGTGTGTGTGTGTGTGTGTGTGTGTATATGTGTGTTTACAAAGTGACCAGCCTGCCTGTGTCCCTTCCTTCTCACACCTCTTTGTATTTGTTTGGCTAATTTGTCCTCTTTAATGAATACAGAATGAATGGGTGTATCTACCCCACCTCCCTCCCCGCGCGCCCCACAAGTTGCCCCCTGTCTGAATGAGGAAGTGAGTGTCTGAATGAGGAAGTGAGGAAGTAGCCATGCCCTCCCTCTGTCCAATGCTCCTCCATTCACTAGGACTGCCCCCGGGGCCCTGGTTTAGGCAACTGCTGCTCTTTGTCTTCCTATGGCATGCCACCTATAGGAGTGTCAGATGGGTGCAAACTGGCACACACACAGACACACTGAGAAAACAGAAACACATACGCATGTACACAAAACGCACAGAAATGAAATACACAAACGGAAACACATACGCATGTACACAAAACGCACAGAAATGAAATACACAAACGGAAACACAGGGTTGTGTACCTGGTGAGCGAAGACCTCGGCGTGCTGTCTGAGACCCTGCTCCAGGTCCAGTTTCTGACTGATCTCTGTGAACTCCTCTGTCACTAGCTGGGATACTACGGGCCCACATACACATAAAACATTGAATGTGACCTTGGTATGAGATGAATGGAGCGTATATCATCAGGAACACTGATATGTGTCTGAGTGGGGTCTCACCTCTCTTCATCTTATTCATGTTCTTGTTCTGCTTGGACAGTTTCTTCAGTATGGCCTCTTTCTCCCCAATCTCTAGGGCCAACTGAGTGGCACATGTAGAAGAGTGGGAAACAATAAAAACTTATAAAGTTTTACTTAGTACACACACACACACACACAGCTATCTACCTGTTCTTCGAGCTGGCTCTGCTCTCTCTTCAGTGAATCGACCTGCTCACACAACTGCATCTTCTCCCCCAGCAGCTGTTCCACTGAGGCCTGCAGCTCTGACCATGATGGAGTGAGAGAGAGGGTGGGTGGGGGAGAGAGAGCGAGAAAGGGGGAGAGAGAGGAGGAAAAGGAGAGAGAAAGTGAAATGTGAGAGAGGAAGATAAGCAGGTATCTTATATCTCTTTACATTTTCTTGGTCGGTCGGGTAAAAGTACAAAAAACAATCCTCTCAAATCTCAATTATATTTCCTTGTCATACTGGTATCTCTCACTCATGTTCATACATTATACAGTATGTGTTCGGGATGGTAGTTGTTGTGTATGGTGGATCTCAGAATGTCTCTATACCTCTGATCTGTGCCTGTCCTTGCAGCACAGCCTCCTCACCGCTGTCGCCATCGGGGTTGGGGTCGACCCCCTGGTCAGACTCCAGGTCAAAGGTCATGGTGGCCATGTATTCAGGAAGCTTAGGGAGGAGTGGCAGCAGAGCTTGGCTCCTCCTCTTCAGAACCTTGTTCTCTTTTGTCACCTTTGTGTTCAAGGAGAAAGATATCTGTTAAGAGCAGTGTTATTTATTCCACATGGCGTGCAGGCTTTTATTCCCGCCTAGTAGTGATTCAACTTATGAACTAATCATTGAGCCCTTAATCATTAGCTGACTTGTCTGTGTTAGTACTGGGCTGGCACAAAACTTGCACACCCAAGTGGGACACTGATTGGTTCAGTGGATGACATCACTGAGACATTCTTTGGAGTTCCAACGCTGTCGCCTGACGAACTACAGTAACCACAATACACCCCACCTTGACAGCGAGGGCCTCTGCACTCTCCCTGCAGGAGCGTTCAATCTGGAACTGCATCTCTAGAACATCCATCTCCTTCAACAGCTGAGAGGATACTGAGGAGAGAGGGGGAGAGAGACAATGGGAGTGTGGAGAGAGAGAGAGAGAGAGAGAGAAAGCTGGTATTAGGCTGCTGGATGAATAGACTCCTACAATGTGTGCGCATTTATTCTCATTGCGGAAGCTTCATTGGAAAGCTGAGCTCCCACCATGTAATCAAGGATGTTGACTGGTGCAGCTCACCTTCCTCCATCTCAGACAGCTTCTGACTGGCCTCATCCCTCTGCTTTTCCAGAATCTCACACTACAGGACAGATCAAACAAACAGACACATGAACAGAGAAATCAGTCACATCTTACTTACTTTTTATTGCATAAGAAAGTAAATAAACAACATGCTTGGAGTTATTAGTATAAGATCTTGGGGGGGGGGGTTCAATAGAGGAACACTGGGGCATCACTGATGCTATTGAAGATACCTGAATATCTCCTTCATCTTCAGATGAGCAACTGCTTTCTCCACTCGAAGCTGAGAAAATTGAGAAAAAGTTATTCCAGAACAGAAACAAAATGTTCAGTTATTACCGCTCTGAATCATGAATAAGTGGTCAATAAATGAGGAAGAACGACATTCGAAACCAAATGAGTCAGGTTTTCACTACAGATGTTGGATCTTAATTTGAGCCAGTTTGCTACAGCAGTAAAAATAATTCTGCAGCAACAGGAAATGTGAATTATTATGTGGATTAAAATGAATGGACAGTTTAGTATGGCATGATGCAGTTTTCATATGGGAAAATCAAGTCAAGGGGGAAATTACAAACTTCAGAAGCCTTTTTAAACCTCAAATACACTACAAGTTTAACATCTCTTGCATTGCAGGAAAGTTCTCCTGCAAAGGGTGATCAAATTAAGATTTTTTCTTACTTCTGCAGTACTTTACAGGCCCTAAAAGAGGAAGCTCCACCTTCTGTGAGAATTACAGGAAGAGATTCCGGAAGTCTCACTTGAACAGGGATCTGAACCATGCCTTTCCCATAACCACCCAGGATTATAACTAATGGAAGCATTATTAACACATATCCTACCAAAAAGGTTAACATGCTACTTTTATGCAAAACATTGAAATGGAACATAGGCTATACAGTAGTTTATGGGACTGGCCTGCGCATTAGCCATATACAGTACCTGCAATAATGGGTAGGCTTTGTTGTCATCAAGCAAAGCTTTACACGAGGTTAGGGATATCAGTAATATTTCCATAATTCACATGAAATATCAGATAGTCACTTAAGTATTTGTCTAAATAAGTCCACGACACCTTTCTCACTACCACATTCATTTACCCTCAAATGCAGACCTAATTTCAAACAACAAAAGCTGTAAGTAAGGAATGGAATTTGGACCAGTTGATATACCAGTTTAATAATACCCCTGAATCGTTGACAGTCTCACCTGCAGCAGTGCTGTTTTCCCCTTGGAACGACATGATTACCCAGCTAGCCTCCGGTTCTTTAGCCTCTGGTTCTAGCCTAAGGTTCTATAGTCTCTGGTTCTATAGCCTCTGGTTCTGTAGCCTCTGGTTCTATAGCCTCTGGTTCTATAGATTATGGCTCTATAGCCACTGGTTCTAGCCTCTGGTTCTCTGACTCCCTGACAACAGTCTCCTTGTTCTGTTCTGACTCAGGATCTTACTCCGCCTTTGACCAGCACACACATTCCCACAAACACACACACCCCCAGTGTGTAGGAAAGGGAACCGAAAGTCTTGACTTGAAGTGATACAAGACGGGGGAGTTGTTCACACATACTCATACCAGTAGTGAAAAAACTATAATTGTGCATATTTTAGTAATTTAGCACAGGGTTTCCCAAACTCCGTCCAGGGGCCCCCCTCCTGAATGTAAGTTTTTGTTTTTTTCCCTAGCGCTACGCAACTGATTCAAAGTGGGTGGGGTTATATCCTTCCTGTTTGGCCCTGTCCGGGGGTGTCCTCGGAGTGGGCCACAGTGTCTCCTGACCCCTCCTGTCTCAGCCTCCAGTATTTATGCTGCAGTAGTTTATGTGTCGGGGGGCTAGGGTCAGTTTGTTATATCTGGAGTACTTCTCCTGTCCTATTCGGTGTCCTGTGTGAATCTAAGTGTGCGTTCTCTAATTCTCTCCTTCTCTCTTTCTCTCTCTCGGAGGACCTGAGCCCTAGGACCATGCCCCAGGACTACCTGACATGATGACTCCTTGCTGTCCCCAGTCCACCTGGCTGTGCTGCTGCTCCAGTTTCAACTGTTCTGCCTTATTATTATTCGACCATGCTGGTCATTTATGAACATTTGAACATCTTGACCATGTTTTGTTATAATCTCCACCCGGCACAGCCAGAAGAGGACTGGCCACCCCACATAGCCTGGTTCCTCTCTAGGTTTCTTCCTAGGTTTTGGCCTTTCTAGGGAGTTTTTCCTAGCCACCGTGCTTCTTCACCTGCATTGCTTGCTGTTTGGGGTTTTAGGCTGGGTTTCTGTACAGCACTTTGAGATATCAGCTGATGTACGAAGGGCTATATAAAATAAATTTGATTGATTGATTCAAATAACCAACTCATCATCAAGTTTTGATTATTTGAATCACCTTTGTAGTATTAGGGCAAAAACCAGACCAAGAAACCCTTATTTAGCAGACACTCTTATCCTAAGCGACTTAAAGTGGTGAGTGCATCCATTTTTCCCCCCTCTTCTGGTTCCCCATGAGGGTCAAACCCACAACCTCAGTGTTGCGAGGACCATGCTCTACCAACTGAGCCACACAGGTCCACATTTTAAGGTTAGGACCACTACATTGAATTCTTCCATCCTAACATTGTCATCGATGACATCTCTGCATGTCCTTAAAATATCACCTTCTTCCACTAAACACCTGAAGTATCCCCAGCCTCAGTAAGAAATTGTGCACTCCAGTTGACATCTCTTTGTCTTTGTAAATCTACAGTAAAATCAAAGTGTGTCTGTCAGGAGAAGCCATTCCTGGTATCTTCATATTACAGTAGAGGAACATATTGTGTGCGAACCAAATGGCACCTTATTCCCTATGTAGTGCACTACTTTTGAACTTGACCCATTGGGCTTTGGTCAAAAGTAGTCCACTAGATATGGGATAGGGTGCTATTTGGGACACAACCCTTGACCTCTGTTTGCAGTCTTAACAGAGATCTGCCATTAAAAACTTTTAAAAATCATCCTGGAAATGACATGACATAGATTGGGAAGAGGAACCCTCAATTATTCACTCACACACACACACACACACACACACACACACACACACACACACACACACACACACACACACACACACACACACACACACACACACAACCAATTACTCAGACTATTCTCCCCCATGTTATTTATTCATAATCCCTAGAGTGGATATTGTTGTTTTTAGCAGCACACAACTTCACAGGGACCAGGCCTATATCTGGTAAGGGCAGAGACCTCAGTTCCAGCCCTGATGTTCGGATTAATAATAAAACAACGTGTAATAAATACCAGCATTGTGAAGGGAAAGACTGAATTCAGCAACAATCAACCCAAAAAGAACAGTACTGACTGTCATACTTTTCAGCAGTAGAATGATTTTCCAGTACTGATAGACTGACCCATGGCGCTACTTTAAAACTGGTTGGATGGTCTCATTCGCCATCCTGAGAGATTGGGTGTGGTGGGACGCTGCAGCACTTAGCCTCTGTTCTCTCCGGGAGAGTTTTTATTGTGAGGTTTTTGTGAGAATGGATTGCAGTGGCTTGGGTAGCGTAGCTACATTGCAACCAAACGTCATTGTGAACGTCATTACTTTGCAAACAGACCCACAATAACCATGGCACAAATATAACACAAAACTAGAGGGAGTGGGACACACTATGAAACAACTCGTGCTTTTGATTTATCAAACATGCGTTTACCTCATCTCTTACACTATAAACCATTGTAAATGTGCCAAAATGTTTTGTTTTTTTAACACATAGGTTTCTAGATCAATAACAAACATTTATGGTTTTGATAAATGTGATTTTGATCACGATGCCCCCCTCCCCCCCAGGCTTGTAGATCTGTCTGTCACCGTGGATACGTGGCCCCCAGGCTTGTAGATCTGTCTGTCACCGTGGATACGTGGCCCCCAGGCTTGTAGATCTGTCTGTCACCGTGGATACGTGGCACTTTGTTACATCAATTACAGAAGGGTGATAAAGGTGACATTGTCACATAATATCATGGCTGTCTGTTGGCATTAGCAGGGGACATTATCCCAGGGAAAGACTTGTGGAGCACTACTGGGCGCATAAACAAATGTGGAACAAATAGGTGGAGAGAGCATAGTGAGGTGTAGGCCTGACCTTAGTTGACCTGCTAGTTATTAAAAACTGTTATATGTTTTTCCTGAATCACTAATGAGTTGGTAACGTTTAACACAGAGAAAGGCTGGCACAGTTGAATATAGTCACAAAGTCACTATTAGCCTGCCCCCCCCCCATACACATTGTCAATCGAAAGAATCTGACCCATCCACCGTTCTTTTTCGCTCCTATTTGTACGTTTTGTAATCGTTGTAAAGACTGATTCCATGCATTAGAGCATTACCTATCTTTTATCAAAGCAAACCATTGTGACACATTCGATTCATTATTTTAAAGCCATAACCATCATGGAATTCATTGAATAAAATGTTATCGCTTTGGATGGATCACAAGGTGATCAGAACTATTCATGGTTCTACACCTTTGTGGTTGATAAAAGGCATGCAATTATAACAATTGTAAGAGGTTGTCCATGGCCAATTTCTAGAAGTTCCATAAAAAAATGTAGTTTTACAATTAGGCTGTTCGACCAACTCATCTAATATTTTTGCATACAAAATAAGACTATTTACATTGATTGCTGCAAAATAAATATACATGTTGTTGCTGTTTTCAGATGTTTTTTGTTAGTTGTATAACTATTTATTTATACATCTTTGTTTATTGAAACATGGAGTATATATATATATATATATATATATATATATATATAAATAAATAACTGACTTGCCTAATTAAATCAAGGTAAAATAAAAATATATATATGAAAATACTTTTTTGCATCAATATGTTCAAATAAACGAATTATAAGATTAATAACTATACAAACATTTATTCAGACCGTGCAACGATCGTCTTCGGGAGAAAGAGAGGAGGACCAAAGCGCAGCGTGGTAAGTGTTCATGATGATTTTTAATAGAAACGAACTGAACACTGAAATACAAAACAATAAACGATGTGAACAAAACGAAAACCGAAACAGCACACTCACACGGAAACAAACACCCAACAACCAAAAGTGAAACCCAGGCTACCTAAGTATGATTCTCAATCAGAGACAACTAACGACACCTGCCTCTGATTGAGAACCATACTAGGCCGAACACAAAAACCAACATAGAAAAACAAACAGACTGCCCACCCCAACTCACGCCCTGACCATACTAAAACAAAGAATAAAATAACAGAACTATGGTCAGAACGTGACAGACAGCCTGGTGAAGATATTGGCCTACACCAATTATTGCAATAGTTATTGCACAAGACAAAATATGAATTAATTATAATTCTGAACTTGATTGATTTCTCATCTTTATGTTGATTATGTAACACGAATAAATGTTGCGCAATGAAACGAATAGAGGTTAAGAAATACGAGAAATTAGCTTTATCATTCTATCTATTTTCTCAGAATTTGCGCAAAAGTAATTGTCAGAAGTGGGATTCGAACCCACGCCTCCAGGGGAGACTGCGACCTGAACGCAGCGCCTTAGACCGCTCGGCCATCCTGACACACGAATCTATACAAAATGTTGCAAACATGATTGCTTTTGATCAGCACGTGTTTTAACACACTGGGACTGTTTGTTCATCCTTTTGAGAGTCTGAACATTGACATTATGTTATCAAAACATATATTAGCGACTGTCTCTGCTAGAAATGTTTACGTTGGGAATCAACACTGGGGTCTATCTGGCGATTTCAGAACCGAATTCAATGGAATGAGATATGTTACTACTGGACTAGACTAAAAACGTGCTACGATGGATAATTTAGTTAATAATATAAATGAACCCATTTTCATGGTCTATTTTTATTATAGGCCAACATTTTCTATTTTTAATAACAAGCGTACCATGTCTTGTTTTTGACTTCACCATTTGGATGCCATATGGACTCAACATCAGGGGTGAGAAGTTGCATTGTTGGATAAATGAACTTGTGAACTGTTTGTTTATTATCTCCATCATGTCTTGTCTGGGCCAGCTAGCCTTAAAGGGATAGTTCAGCGATTTTACATCCATCCTCACTTGATGTATTCAGACTGCTCACAACAAAACAACGTATTTGTTATCCTCAAATCTCTCCATTACTCAATCATCTGGGATCCTAACCAATCCCGCCCTTTCCTGGCCCTGCCCATAGATTTACCCCTAATATCAACGTGGTGTTATACATGTCTATTTACAAGCACAGATGTAATGCATCTTATGCCCAAGAGTGAGAGAGACAGAGAGAGAGAGAGTAAGAGAGATATAGATGGAGGGATGAACATGGGGTGGGAGATGGCAGAAGGCAAGAGGGAGGGAGAGGGATATAGATGAAGAGATAGAAAGAGAGAAAGAGAGAGAGAGAAAGAGAGAGCAAGATGGGGATAGAGGGTTATAGAGGTAGAGTGAGAGAGAGAGAGAGGGATATAGAGAAATAAAGAGAGAGAGAGGGAAATAGAGGAAGAGTGTGTGTGTGTGAGAGAGAGAGAGAGAGAGAGAGAGAGAGAGAGAGTGAGGGAAATAGAGGAAGAGTGTGTGTGAGAGAGAGAAAGAGAGAGAGAGAGAGACAGAGACAGAGAGAGAG
Source organism: Oncorhynchus mykiss (assembly GCF_057628025.1). Lineage (NCBI taxonomy): Eukaryota > Metazoa > Chordata > Actinopteri > Salmoniformes > Salmonidae > Oncorhynchus > Oncorhynchus mykiss. Next base: position 36,652,032 of record NC_143042.1, read on the forward strand.
AGAGAGAGAGAGAGAGAGAGAGGGATGGGGCCAGGACGGTGCAGCCACAGAGGCAGCAGAATCTGTGTGTTGATAGTCTGTGGTGATAATACAGAACTCACTGGGTGTAGGGGATAACGATCTGATGCCTTGCGCCAATTGAGGACACACACACTCCACCCAGCATCTGGCATCTGTGTGTGTGTGTGTGTGTGTGTGTGTGTGATTACAAGTTGTTGTTTATTGCTTTGTATGGAGGCAGCAGGCTATGGATGGACTAGGGCACAAGGTGAGCATCTGGTGGTGCAAACTGCAGCTGGCTGGCTTATCATAGTCATGATACTAGGACTAATACCCCAGATAGCTACAGGTTCGTTTGGGATGAGTACATCAATGTACAGTATACAATGCATTCGGAAAGTATTCAGACCCCTTCCCCTTTTCCACATTTTGTTACGTTACGTTTTTTCATCAATCTTTTCGCAAAAGATAAAAACAGAAATACCTTATTTACATAAATATTCAGACCCTTTGCTATGAGACTCAAAATTGAGCTCAGGTGCATCCTGCTTCTATTGATCATCCTTGAGATGTTTCTATAACATGATTGGAGTTCACCTGTGGTAAATTCAATTAAAGAAGAGAAGAACCTTGGTCAGGGAAGTGACCAAGAACCCGATGTTCACTCTGACAGAGCTCCAGAGTTCCTCTGTGGAGATGAGAGAACCTTCTAGAAGGACAACCATTTCTGCAGCATTCCAAAAGGCACATGACAACCCGCTTGGAGTTTTCCAAAAGGCACCTAAAGGACACTCAGACCATGAGAAACAAGATTCTCTGGTCTGATGAAAACAAGATTGAACTCTTTGGCTTGAATGCCAAGCGTCATGTCTGGAGGAAACCTGGCACCATCACTAAGGTGAAGCATGGTGGTGGCAGCATCATGCTGTGGGAATGTTATTCAGTGGCAGGGACTGGGAGACTAGTCAGGATCGAGGGAAAGATGAACGGAGCAAAGGACAGAGAGATCCTTGATGAAAACTTGCTCCAGAGCGCTCAGGACCTCCGACTAGAGCGAAGGTTCACCTTCCAACAGGACAACGACCCTAAGCACACATCCAAGAACGCAGGAGTGGCTTCATGGCAAGTCTCTGAATGTCCTTGAGTGGCCCAGCCAGAGCCTGAACTTGAACCCACATCGAACATCTCTGGAGAGACCTGAAAATAGCTCTGGAGCAATGTCCAACCTGACAGAGCTTGAGAGGATCTGCAGAAAAGAATGGGAAAACTCCCCAAATACAGGTGTGCAAGGCTTGTCGCGTAATACCCAAGAAGACTCGAGGCTGTAATCGCTGCCAAAGTGATTCAGCTGAGTAAAGGGTGTGAATACTTATGTTAATGTGATATTTCCTTTTTTTTGGAGGGGGGGGGGGGGGGGGTGTAGATTGATGAGGGAGGTCTGAACGTAACAAAATGTTGAATAAGTCAAGGTGTCTGAATACTTCCCGAATGCACTGTAATATGTAGCACTCACTCACTTTCTGTCAGTTAGTTTATATATTATACTTATATATTATTTGTCTGTTGACAAGTAATCATTAACACATACACACACACATGTGGACATGAATAAACACACACACACAGACACACACAAATACACACACTTCACTTCACCTGCCATGCCTTGCCCTGATCCGCCCTGCCTCTCTCAACAGTGATGACAGCCTGATAGGATTATCCAGATTTTGGCAGGACCACAGCTGCAGATGACTGAGAAGCTACCCTGCAGAAGTCACCCAAAGGCCAATGGGGTCACGACCCCCCCAGGGCAGACAGGACACAAGACAACTGGCAGGGGTAAGGGGAGGAGGAGGGGGGAGAGTGGCTTGGAGGAGGAGAGGAGGGGATGGCTCAGTTAGAGCTAAAGATAGAGCATGGATGAGCAAGGATGAGAAGAAGTGAATGGGAGGATGATACGATATAACATATTTTATGCCCGATGGTACTGGGAAGTACAGTAGAGAGCGAGGGAGGGAGAGAGGGAGATAGGGAAGAAAAGGAGGGGAGAGAGGGAAGAGAAAAAGGGGGGAGAGAGCGAAGGGGAGGGAGGGGGAGAGGAAAGAGAAAGAGAGAGAAAGGGAGGGAGAGAGCAAAAGAGGATAGTAGAGGGAAGAGAAAGAGAGTGATAGAGAGAGAGAGCGAGAGCGAGAGCGAGAGCGAGAGGGAGAGAGAGAGAGAGAGCGAGAGTGAGTGCGAGAGGGAGAGAGAGAGAGAGAGAGAGAGAGAGAGAGAGAGAGAGAGCGAGAGAGAGAGAGAGAGAGAGAGAGAGAGAGATTGATAGAGAGAAGAAAAAAACGCAGCCTTGCTATTGAGAAGAAGAAGACAGGCTTATGTGCACAATGCCCACAAAATGAGGTGGAAACTGAGCTGCGCTTCCTAACCTCCTGACAAATGTATGACCCTATTAGAGACACATATTTCCCTTAAATCCAATTTGATAGACTGACATTTTTTTTTTTAAACCTTTATTTAACCAGGTAGGCCAGTTGAGAACAATTGTCATTTCCAACTGCGACCTGGCCAAGATAAAGCAAAGCAATGGGCCAAAAACAACAACACAGAGTTACACATGGGATAAACAAATTTACAGTCAATAACACAATAGAAAAATCAATATACAGTGTGTGCAAATGTAGAAAGGCAATAAATAGACCATAGTGACGAAATAATTACTATTTAGCATTAACACTGGAGTGCTAGATGTGTAGGTGATGATGTGCAAGTTTTTTAATGTTTTTATTTCACCTTTATTTAACCAGGCAGGCCAGTTGAGAACAAGTTCTCATTTACAACTGTGACCAGCCAAGATAAAGCAAAGCAGTGTGACACAAACAACAACACAGAGTTACATATGGGATAAACAAACGTACAGTCAATAACACAATAGAAAAAAATCTACATACAGTGTGTGCAAATGTAGAACGATTAGGGAGGTAAGGCAATAAATAGGCCATAGTGGCGAAATAGTGATAGATAGATGTGATAGATGTGCAGATGATGATGTGCCAGTAGAGATACTGGGGTGCAAAAGAGCAAAAATAAATAACAATATGGGGATGAGGTAGTTGGGTGGGCTATTTACAGGTGGGCTGTGTACAGGTGCAATTATCGGTAAGCTGCTCTGACAACTGATGCTTAAAGTTAGTGAGGGAAGACTCCAGTTTCAGTGACTTTTGCAATTCGTTCCAGTCATTGGCAGCAGAGAACTAGAAGGAAAGGAGGCCAAAGGAAATGTTGGCTTTGGGGATGACCAGTGAAATATACCTGCTGGAGCGTGTGCTACGGGTGGGTGTTGCTATGGTGACCAGTGAGCTGAGATGAGGTGGGACTTTACCTAGCGAAGACTTATAGATGACCTGGAGCCAGTGGGTTTGGCGACGAATATGAAGCGAGGGCCAGACAACGAGAGCGTACAGGTTGCAGTGATGGGTAGTATATGGGGCTTTGGTGACAAAACGGATGGCACTGTGATAGACTACATCCAATTTGTAAATGACATCGCTGAAGTCAAGGATCGGTAGAATAGTCCGTTTTACAAGGGTATGTTTAGCAGCATAAGTGAAGGATGCTTTGTTGTGAAATAGGAAGATTCTAGATTTGATTTTGGATTGGAGATGCTTAATGTTAGTCTGGAAGGAGAGTTTACAGTCTAACCAGACACCTAGCTATTTGTAGATGTCCACATATTCTAAGTCAGAACCGTCCAGAGTAGTGATGCTAGTCGGGCAGGAGGGTGCGGGCAGCGATCGGTTGAAGAGCATGCACTTAGTTTTACTTGCATTTAAAAGCAGTTGGAGGCCACAGAAGGAGAGTTGTATGGCATTGAAGCTCGTCAGGAGGTTAGTTAACACAGTGTCCAAAGAAGGTCCAGAAGTATACAGAATGGTGTCGTCTGCGTAGAGATGAATCAGAGAATCACCAGCAGCAAGAGCGAAATCATTGATATATACAGAGAAAAGAGTCGGCCCGAGAATTGAACACTGTGTCACCCCCATAGAGACTGCCAGAGGTCCGGACAACAGGCCCTCCGATTTGACACACTGAACTCTATCTGAGAAGTAGTTGGTGAACCAGGAGAGGCAGTTATTTGAGAAACCAAAGCTGTTGAGTCTGCCGATAAGAATGCGGTGATTGACAGAGTCGAAGCCTCGGCCAGGTCGATGAAGACGGCTGCACAGTACTGTCTTTTATCGATGGAAGTTATAATATTGTTTAGGACCTCGAGCGTGGCTGAGGTGCACTCGTGACCAGCTCGGAAACCAGATTCCATAGCGGAGAAGGTACGGTGGGATTTGAAGTGGTCGGTGATCTGTTTGTTAACTTGGCTTTCGAAGACTTTAGATTGGCAGGGCAGGATAGATATAGGTCTGTAACAGTTTAGGTCTAGAGTGTCTCCCTCTCTGAAGATGGAGAAGACCGTGGCAGCTTTCCATTCTTTGGGGATCTCAGACGATACGAAAGAGAGGTTGAACAGGCTAGTAATAGAGGTTGCAACTATTGCGGCGGATAATCATTAGAAAGAGAGGGTCCAGATTGTCAAGCCCAGCTGATTTGTAAGGGTCCAGATTTTGCAGCTCTTTCAGAACATCAGAACATCAGCTATCTGGATTTGGGTGAAGGAGAAGCGGGGGGGGGGGGGGGGGGGGGGGGGGGGGTTGGGCAAGTTGCTGCGGGGGGTGCAGAGCTGTTGGCCGGGGTAGGGGTAGCCAGATGGAGAGCATGGCTACCTCTAGCATGGCTACCCCCGTAGAAAAATGCTTATTGAAATTCTCGATTATCGTGGATTTATCGGCGGTGACAGCGTTTCCAGGCCACAGTGCAGTGGGCAGCTGGGAGGAGATGCTCTTATTCTCCATCGACTTTACAGTGACCCAAAACTTTTTGGAATTAGTGCTACAGGATGCAATTTTCTGTTTGAAAAAGCTATCCTTAGCTAACCTGACTTACTGTGTATATTGGTTCCTGACTTCCATGAAAAGCTGCATATCGCAGGGGATATTCGATGCTAATGCAGTACGCCACAGGATGTTTTTGTGCTGGTCAAGGGCAGTCAAGTCAGGAATGAACCAGGGGCTATATCTGTTCTTAGTTCTACATTTTTTGAAAGGGGGATGCTTATTTAAGATGGTGAGGAAAGCACTTTTAAAGAACAACCAGGCATCTTCTACTGACGGGATGAGGTCAATATCCTTCCAGGATACCCGGACCAGGTTGATTATTTTAGCTGAAGTATTTTAGGGAGCGTTTGACAGTGATGAGGGGTGGTCGTTTGACCGCAGACCCATTACGGATGCAGGCAATGAGGCAGTGATCACTGAGATCCTGGTTGAAGACAGCAGAGGTGTATTTAGAGGGCAGGTTGGTCAAGATAATATCTATGAGGGTGCCCATGTTTACAGATTTAGGGTTGTACCTGGTAGGTTCCTTGATCATTTGTGTGAGATTGAGGGCATCTAGCTTAGATTGTAGGACGGCCCGGGGTGTTAATCATATCCCAGTTTAGGTCACCTAACAGTACGGACTCTGAAGATAGATGGGGGGAAATCAATTCACATATGGTGTCCAGGGCACAGCTGGGGGCTGAGGGGTTTCTATAACAAGTGGCAACAGTGAGAGACTTATTTCTGGAAAGGTGGATTGTTAAAAGTAGAAGCTCAAACTGTTTGGGTATAGAACTGGATAGTATGACAGAACTCTGCAGGCAATCGCTGCAGTAGATTGCAACTCCGCCCCCTTTGGCAGTTCTATCTTGACGGAAAATGCTATAGTTGGGGATGGAAATTTCCGAATTTTTAGTGGCCTTCATAAGCCAGGATTCAGACACGACTAGGACATCAGGATTGGCGGATTGGCCTAAAGCAGTGATTAAAACAAACTTAGGGAGGAGGCTTCTGATGTTAAAATGCATGAAACCAAGGCTTTTACGGTTACAGAAGTCAACAAATGAGAGCGCCTGGGGAATGGGTGTAGTACTGGGGTCTACAGGGCCTGGCTTAACCTCTACATCACCAGAGGAACAGAGGAGGAGTAGGATAAGGGTACGGCTAAAGGATATAAGAACTGGTCATCTAGTGCGTTGGGAACAGAGAATTAAAGGAGCAGATTTCTGGGCATGGTGGAATCGATTCAGGGCATAGTGTACAGACAAGGGTATGGTAGGATGTGAGTAGAGTGGAGGTAAACCTAGGCATTGAGTGACGATGAGAGAGGTATCTTTTTGGTGAAATATCAAAGTGTGCAATCACAGCAGCAAGATTTGTGACCTGTTGCCACAAGGAAAGGGCAACCAGTGAAGAACAAAAACCATTCTAAATTCAACCCATATTTATGTTTATTTATTTTCCCTTTTGTAATTAAACTATTTGCACATCGTTACAACACTGTATATAGACATAATTATTTTGGATCTTGTGAGTGTAATATTTACTGTTCACTTTGTATTGTTTATTTGACTTTTGTTTATCTATTTCACTTGCTTTGGCAGTGTAAACATATGTTTCCCATGCCAATAAAGCCCTGAATTGAATTGAATAGTAAGCCTGATGTTACTGGGGGAGTACAGTAGAGAGAGAGAGAGAGAGAAAGAGAGAGAAAGAGCGAAAGATCAAGACAGAAAGAGAGAAAGCCTGATGTTACTGGGGGAGTACAGTAGAGAGAGAGAGCGAGAGAGAGAGAGCGAGAGAGAGCGAGAGCGAGAGAGAGAGAGAGAGCGAGAGAGAGACAGAGAGAGAGCGAGAGAGAGAGAGAAAGAGAGAGAGAGAGAGAGAGAGAGAGAGAGAGAGACATAATGAAATGTGACAGAGCAGCCTCACAGATACTTGTGAACCCTCGGTGACTCCGCTGTGCTGTGAAAACAAAAACAAACCAGAGCGATGCCGCGAGGCCCTCTATTTTTCTGTTTGTGCAATTTTTTTGTCCAAACAAACAAAAACATGCTTTTTATATTGGAGAGCCATATCACTTCCATTTTGACCTCCAACCATTTTGTAAACCATTCTGATACGACTTGGATCACTATACTGTAAGGACCAAATGTTTTGATGTAGTCGTGACATGACTTTGAGCCATTCTAATACATGCACATACAGCGAGCTCCAAAAGTATTGGGACAGTGACAATGTTGTTGTTGTTTTGGCTCGGTACTCCATAACTTTGGATTTGAAATTATTCAATGACTACGAGTTTAAATTGCATACTGCCAGCTTTAATTGGATTGTATTTTCATCCATACACATTTTAGGGGACTAAAAGTATTTGGACAGATTCACTTATTAGTGTATTAAAGTAGTCAAAAGTATATTATTGCTAGTACACAATGACTACATAGAGCTTGTGACTCTACAAACTTGTTGGAGGCATTTGCTGTTTGTTTTGGTTGTGTTTCATATCATTTTGTGCCCAATAGAAATTAATAGTAAAAAATGTATTGTGTCCTTTTGTAGTCACTTTTTATGTAAATAAGAATAGAATATGTTTCTAAACGCTTCTACATTAATGTGGATACTACCATTAGTCCTGAATGAATTGGGAATAATGATAAGTGAGAAAGTTACAGATGCACAAATATCAAACCCCCAAGACATGCTAACCTCTCACCATTACAATAACTAGAGTAGAGAGAGAGAGAGAGAGTGAGGTTCTACTTGGAGGACTGTAGGTGGCGCTGTAACTCTGTGTTCTGCCACCAGTTGCATTCTCTGCATTTCTCCATGCAGAGTCCCGGACCAACCAACCAACAGCAAGCCAACATTGAAACTGAGAGGCCACAGACCTAGAAATAAATATATAAGCTGTTGTTTGTTTCACACATTTAATTAACTATATTAATTATGTTGAATTCATGGAAAAATATGATAATATATGCATTTGGCCATCAGTCCCCCCCTTCAAATTTGGTGTTGTGTTCAATTCTATTACTTTTCAATTTAATTATACCTGCACCTGAGAGACTATTTCCACCGGAGAGACTATACACACCTTAGAAAGTATCTACACTGACCACCCACACATCCAACCCTTACACACAAAATGACACACACACACACACACACACACACACACACACACACACACACACACACACACACACACACACACTCCCCGTCAACACTGCTGTTCTAATATATACTATTGATTCCACAACCCACTTTATATGTTTATATTGCTTCTACTACTTGTTGTTTTTGACTTGACTCTTTTCATTGTTCTTTTTTTGATGAATGCATTGTTGAGGGCGCTAGTACATGAGCATTTTGCTGCTCCTTTTATACCTGCGGTGAACTGTGTGTGTGATGAATACATTAGATTTTTATTTCATATTATAATCATTCAAATACAAAATGTATTCAATGTTGAGTTCAATTACTCCGAATGATTTGGAACTTAGTTCATATTTTAATGTTGCTTTGATCGTCTTTTATCTATCTCTACCAAACTATTAACAAACTAAGCAATTGAATGCAAGTCGTTTAGATTTATTTGAGCGAATATTTCAGGTAATTGAAAAGCTGACGAACATCAATGATCTGAAGTGTGTGTGTGTGTGTGTGTGTGTCTGTGTGTGTGTGTGTGTGTGTGTGTGTGTGTGTGTGTGTGTGTGTGTGTGTGTGTGTGTGCGTGTGTGTGTGGGTGCATGCATGTGTGCTTTGTGAATTGAGAATGAGAAGGGAAATTATGCTGCTGTGTGAGCACGTTGAAAAAAACGTCATAACAGCACAAAGAGGTCATCTCTAGTCTAGAAAACGACATTCGAATCGGCAGACAGACAAACAATGTCAGTCAGCCAGCGAGAGTCTTATTGACCTAGACTTGGTGGCATCACACACCGTGGTACACCATCTTCATCACCATCGTCTCAGCATCATGAGTTTACAGAGGAAACTGTCTGTCTGCTGGAGCCGACTGGCACACAGTGGCACAGACAGCTGATCACCGTCTCATACCCGTAATGGCTGATCACTGTCTCAGAGTAGAGCCAGAATGGTGGCAGAGGAAGCTGGCATCTGGGCAGGCACAAAGTGGCACAGTCAGTGACCGCCAACCAGACATCCCTGGCACAACAGTCAACAGAGAAACAGACTGGGAAGGAGTTGAAGGAGACTGGTTGGCTAATATGACTGGGCTAGTAGTTTATTTTACGGTGAAGTAATTAATTGGTGTTTACCTGGTAAATTACAAGGTATCAATGAGTACTTTCTGATATTTACTCCAATTAATTGAACACAATTAACTGTAACTACCTGAAACCAAATAGTGCCAAATGGTGCTTGTTGCAACTAGTCCCAAAGACACAGTTAAGTAATTAATAGGTTATTCCTTTGTAATCACCATGTTACTATGCAGTTTCCAAGTAAGTACTAGGTCATTTCTGTAAAATAAAGTGCTACCATGAGTGGACACACACACGCACGCACGCACGCACGCACGCACGCACACACACACACACACACACACACACACACACACACACACACACACACACACTCACACACACACACACACACACACACACACACACACACACACACACACACACACACACACACACTCACACACACACACACACACACACACACACACACACACAAACATAGGAGGAGGATTTATGGGTGACTTGCTCAATAGTTTACATTGCCATGGAGCTGAGATTAGGGCTGTTAGGGTGACCGTAATACCGCCACTAAGGCGGTCACGAGTCATGACCGCCTTAAATTCCACGTGACCGTTTAATCATGCTAACTAGGCTTCTCCAAGCTCTGATGCTGATGATGGTCATTAGTAGCCTACCAAACTTTCTAGCTGCCTGGTACTCAGCACTCTATTGACCCTCTAATCACTCTGACATCTATCCAATTTTTTTGAAAATCAAATCAAACACTTTATGAGCCCATGAGCTCACGTTGCGCAACATTTCTATAGGCTATGCAATTGCGGGAGAAAACAGAGTGATGGCCTCTACTAAAAAGAGGAGGATCTGATCAGCTTAGTAGGCTAGGCCTACTATATTCATTTATTAACTTTCCTAATATCAAACACATTGTTTTCCTTTAAAACAGGAGTATAGCCTACCAGGCTGGCATGAAAATGAACCACAGGAAAAGCATCCTCCATTCGCTATTTAAGTACATAGATGGCATGTATTTTATTCCCCATGCCCTTGTTCCGAGACAGGTGAATGATAACGGTCCAGGTCCATACTAAATCAAAACTAATTTCACACGTATATTATTTAGTATGTGTAAAGACAACATTAAATTAAGAATAGTCTGATGGGTGAAAATATTAGTCTATCACTTGTGAATGATGCCCAGCGTGTTCAGTACTTTTTCAAAACATAGTCACACACCTCATGTAGCCTAGCCCATAGGCGTATATGTTTTGATAAGGTTTGTATCACAACTAAAGTGGCCAAATAACTTCTAACTGGCATACATAGGTGGCGTGTGAGTTTCAAGTTTGGGGAAGATCATTTTCACAAATAAAAAAAATCAGCTTTATATTAAAGCATTATATGTATAATTGCATTTGCGGTCACTTTTGAGAACAGTGTTTTCCAGATAATTGATTGCGTTTTGGAACATTCGCACTTATAGCCTTCTGCCGTGTGTGCATTGATGCACTTATAATGTGAAGAAATAGTCTAAAATAGCCTGAAATCTTAATCGAACTCACGGCATGTCTCAGTAAAGCTGGATTACATACTCTCTCTCTAACCTTCACCCTCCCCTGCACTCTCTCTCTCTCCTTTCACCTTCTCCTGCCCTTTCTCCCCTTTCACCTAATCCTGCCCTGTATCATTACACCTTCTCCTGCCCTCTCTTTCCTTACACCTTCTCCTGCCCTATCTCTCCCCTTTTACCTTCTCCTACCCTCTCTCTCTCTCCTTTCACCTTCCCTCTCTCTCTCTCCTTTCACCTTCTCCTGCCCTCTCTCTCTCCTTTCACCTTCTCCTGCCCTTTCTCCCCTTTCACCTAATCCTGCCCTGTATCCTTACACCTTCTCCTGCCCTCTCTTTCCTTACACCTTCTCCTGCCCTATCTCTCCCCTTTTACCTTCTCCTACCCTCTCTCTCTCTCCTTTCACCTTCTCCTGCCCTTTCTCCCCTTTCACCTAATCCTGCCCTGTATCCTTACACCTTCTCCTGCCCTCTCTTTCCTTACACCTTCTCCTGCCCTATCTCTCCCCTTTTACCTTCTCCTACCCGCTCTCTCTCTCCTTTCACCTTCTCCTACCCTCTCTCTCTCTCCTTTCACCTTCTCCTAACCTCTCTCTCTCTCTCCTTTCACCTTCTCCTGCCCTGTCTCCTTACACCTTCTCCTGCCCTTTCTCTCTCCTTTCACCTTCTCCAGCCCTGTCTCCTTACACCTTATCCTGCCCTCTCTCTCTTCTTACACCTTCTCCTGCCCTCTCTCTCTCCTTTCACATTATCCTGCCCTTTCTCTCTCCTTTCAGCTTCTCTTGCCCTCTCCCTCTCCTTTCACCTTCTCCTGCCCTCTCTCTCTCCTTTCACGTTATCCTGCCCTTTCTCTCTCCTTTCAGCTTCTCTTGCCCTCTCCCTCTCCTTTCACATTCTCCTACCCTCTCTCTCTCTCCTTTCACCTTCTCCTACCCTCTCTCTCTCTCTTTTCACGTTCTCCTGCCCCCTCTCTCTCCTTTCACCTTCTCCTGCCCTCTCGCTCTCCTTTCACCTTCTCCTGCCCTCTCTCTCTCTCTCTCCTTTCACCTTATCTTGCCCTCTCTCTCCTTTCACCTTCTCCTGCCCTTTCTCTCTCCTTTCACCTTCTCCTGCCCTCTCTCTCTCTCTCCTTTCACCTTCTCCTACCCTCTCTCTCTCTCCTTTCACGTTCTCCTGCCCCCTCTCTCTCCTTTCACCTTCTCCTGCCCTCTCTCTCCTTTCACCTTCTCCTACCCTCTCTCTCTCTCCTTTCACCTTCTCCTACCCTCTCTCTCTCCTTTCACGTTATCCTGCCCTTTCTCTCTCCTTTCAGCTTCTCTTGCCCCTCTCTCTCCTTTCACCTTCTCCTGCCCTCTCTCTCTTTTCACCTTCTCCTGCCCTCTCTCTCTCCTTTCACCTTCTCCTGCCCTCTCTCCTTTCACCTTCTCCTGCCCTCTTTCTCCTTTCACCTTCTCCTGCCCCTCTCTCTCATTTTACCTTCTCCTGCCCTCTCTCTCCTTTCACCTTCTCCTGCCCTCTCTCTCCTTTCACCTTCTCCTGCCCTCTCTCTCATTTCACCTTCTCCTGCCCTCTCTCTCTCCTTTCACCTTCTCCTGCCCTCTCTCTCCTTTCACCTTCTCCTGCCCTCTCTCTCCTTTCACCTTCTCCTGCCCTCTCTCTCCTTTCACCTTCTCCTGCCCTGTCTCCTTGCACCTTATCCTGCCCTCTCTCTCCTTTCACCTTCTCCTGCCCTCTTTCTCCTTTCACCTTCTCCTGCCCTGTCTCCTTGCACCTTATCCTGCCCTCTCTCTCCTTTCACCTTCTCCTAACCTCTCTCTCTCTCTCCTTTCACGTTCTCCTGCCCTGTCTCCTTACACCTTCTCCTGCCCTTTCTCTCTCCTTTCACCTTCTCCAGCCCTGTCTCCTTACACCTTCTCCTGCCCTCTCTCTCTTCTTACACCTTCTCCTGCCCTCTCTCTCTCCTTTCACATTATCCTGCCCTTTCTCTCTCCTTTCACATTCTCCTACCCTCTCTCTCTCCTTTCACCTTCTCCTACCCTCTCTCTCTCTCTTTTCACGTTCTCCTGCCCCCTCTCTCTCCTTTCACCTTCTCCTGCCCTCCCGCTCTCCTTTCACCTTCTCCTGCCCTCTCTCTCTCTCCTTTCACCTTATCTTGCCCTCTCTCTCCTTTCACCTTCTCCTGCCCTTTCTCTCTCCTTTCACCTTCTCCTGCCCTCTCTCTCTCTCTCCTTTCACCTTCTCCTACCCTCTCTCTCTCTCCTTTCACGTTCTCCTGCCCCCTCTCTCTCCTTTCACCTTCTCCTGCCCTCTCTCTCCTTTCACCTTCTCCTACCCTCTCTCTCTCTCCTTTCACCTTCTCCTACCCTCTCTCTCTCTCTCCTTTCACATTCTCCTGCCCTCTCTCTCTCCTTTCACCTTCTCCTACCCTCTCTCTCGCTCCTTTCACCTTCTCCTACCCTCTCTCTCTCTCCTTTCACCTTCTCCTACCCTCTCTCTCTCTCTCCTTTCACGTTCTCCTGCCCCCTCTCTCTCCTTTCACCTTCTCCTGCCCTCTCTCTCCTTTCACCTTCTCCTGCCCTCTCGCTCTCCTTTCACCTTCTCCTGCCCTCTCTCTCTCCTTTCACCTTCTCCTGCCCGCTCTCTCTCCTTACACCTTCTCCTGCCCTCTCTCTCTCCTTTCACGTTATCCTGCCCTTTCTCTCTCCTTTCAGCTTCTCTTGCCCCTCTCTCTCCTTTCACCTTCTCCTGCCCTCTCTCTCCTTTCACCTTCTCCTGCCCTCTCTCTCTCCTTTCACCTTCTCCTGCCCTCTCTCCTTTCACCTTCTCCTGCCCTCTTTCTCCTTTCACCTTCTCCTGCCCCTCTCTCTCATTTGACCTTCTCCTGCCCTCTCTCTCCTTTCACCTTCTCCTGCCCTCTCTCTCCTTTCACCTTCTCCTGCCCTCTCTCTCATTTCACCTTCTCCTGCCCTCTCTCTCTCCTTTCACCTTCTCCTGCCCTCTCTCTCCTTTCACCTTCTCCTGCCCTCTCTCTCCTTTCACCTTCTCCTGCCCTCTCTCTCCTTTCACCTTCTCCTGCCCTCTTTCTCCTTTCACCTTCTCCTGCCCTGTCTCCTTGCACCTTCTCCTGCCCTTTCTCTCTCCTTTCACGTTATCCTGCCCTCTCGCTCTCCTTTCACCTTCTCCTGCCCCTCTCTCTCCTTTCACCTTCTCCTGCCTTCTCTCTCATTTCACCTTCTCCTGCCCTCTCTCTCTCCTTTCACCTTCTCCTGCCCTCTCTCCTTTCACCTTCTCCTGCCCTCTCTCTCCTTTCACCTTCTCCTGCCCTTTCTCTCCCCTTTCACCTTCTCCTGCCCTCTCTCTCTCCTTTCACCTTCTCCTGCCCTCTCTCCTTTCACCTTATCCTGCCCTCTCTCTCATTTCACCTTCTCCTGCCCTTTCTCTCCCCTTTCACCTTCTCCTGCCCTGTCTCTCTTTTTATCCTACCTCTTCTTTCACCCTCTCCTGCCCTGTCTGTCCCTCTGCCTCCATCTGTTATTTGCTAATCAACAAACCACAAGTGAACCAAACGTTAGCTAGCGATGACGCAATACCCCATTTTCCACTTGCTTCACTGTCTATCACATCACCAGATCAATTCCCATCCATTGATATCACAGAAGTTTCACCTAAATCTACCAATCAGTTCCACTGATTCCTCACAAATCAATTCTCTCACTAGCCGAACAGTTCTTTCCCTTCCCTCCCGCTCCCATCCCCCCGCTCGTTAATCACACACAATCACACGTCGACAAAGACATGAGAATCAACCAGAGAGGTGGCGGTAATAATGACAGAGCTCTAAAGACTATACTCTACTCACCCCCTGTGTGCTCTGCTGCACTAGCACCTGTGTTAAGCCCTGTGGCTCGAAGCTCCCCCACTTAACACTCTCTGTAGTGTCCACTGAGCTGCCGGGAGGAGATCTCCAAGCCCCTCTCTACTCTTTACTTCCCCTGTCCTGGGCTAGACAGCTGTGGGGGCTTCGATGTGTAAACCCCCCTTCTCCCTCTCTGCCTACCCTCTTTCCTTCCCTATCTCCATCTCTCCCCCTCTTTCTTCTCCCCCTCTCTCCCCCCTCTCTGTCTTTCTCCTACTATCACACTATCTCTCTCACTCTCTCTTTCTCACCCTCGCCGAATCTCTCTCTCTCTCTATCTCTCTCTCTTCCTTCCTCTCCCCTTCCCTTCCCTCTCTCCCCTTCCCTCTCTATTCCCCCCATCTCTTTCTCCCTCCCTCTCTACCTCTCCCTCTCGCCCTCCCTCTCTCCCTCCCTCCATGCAGCTGGTGTTGGTGGAACCTTGACCCTTATTAGTTCTGACATGCAGGAGCACTGATTCTGTAAAGGTTGTGACCCCTCAAAGTAGGCCTTGGCAAGGCTTAGTCCAGAGAGACTCACACATCTGCGTGCCCCAGTCCTGTTCCACAGAGCTGCGATTGTCCCACTGTGTATGCACACATCCCCTTCACACACACACACACATACGGGTATACACGGAAATGTATACACATACACAGGTGTACACGCACATATGCACACACACACATACAGGATTACACATGCAAACAAATTGACACATTACGAGCGTACACACACGCACGCACGCACACACACACACACACACACACACACACACACACACACACACACACACACACACACACACACACACACACACACACACACACACACACACACACACACACACACACACACACACACCCTCCCCACCAACCCCTCCACTGGCCCTGCATTCAACATGCTGACAACATCCCCTCCCTCCTCCTCCCCCTCCTCTTCTTTCCCTCCTCTTCTTCCCAAACTGCACCAACTGACCGCGCGGCTTCAAGGGCCTCAGATGTGCAGTGAGAGAAATCGCCTTTAATTGGACTACTGCTGCAAGGCTTGGGAAAAGACCTGCTCCCCATTCTTTCTCTCTCTCTCTCTGTTTTTACTATTTCTCTCTCTCTCTTTCTCCCTCTCCCTCGCTGGTTCTGTCTTCTCTCCCTCTCTGGTTCTGTCTTCTCTCCCTCTCCCTCTCTGGCTCTGTCTTCTCTCCCTCTCTGGCTCTGTCTTCTCTCCCTCTCTGGCTCTGTCTTCTCTCCCTCTCTGGCTCTGTCTTCTCTCCCTCTCTCTATACTATTTTGTAGTGGTGCAACACAACAATTGTTGGCATTCGGCTCTGCCACCAGACCACTCCATCAGGCCCTGTTGACCCCTACACCCCTGAGGTCACAGTGGCCAGCGGGTTGCCCTCATTAGTGCCGGGGGGTACTCACCTCTGCCTGGCTGGCTGTCACCATGTACACCCTGTACCTCCTGGACCTATATTCTCCTGTAGAGAGCCACGACCACACAGGAGCAGTGTCTACTGATCCAGCACCACCAAGGACCCCAAGAATAGTAGCTGCTGCGTGTACTAATGAGGAAAATAATAAACTAAACTAATCTCACATAAACACCCACCTTATAAGTCTACTCTGATTCTACATCATTAAAGATCATTCATCCATATTCATTTCCAGGTCCACCTTCAACACATCAACACACACACACCTCTTTGTCCCACCAGTTCTCTTTTCCTGGTGGAAAAAACGATTGGGAGAGGGAAAGGGGGTTAGATGGAGGGAGGGAGGGCCCTCATTCCCTTTTGAATAGACGTGTG
The DNA here is from genome assembly GCF_057628025.1 of Oncorhynchus mykiss. Lineage (NCBI taxonomy): Eukaryota > Metazoa > Chordata > Actinopteri > Salmoniformes > Salmonidae > Oncorhynchus > Oncorhynchus mykiss. The sequence continues at coordinate 36,668,451 of NC_143042.1, forward strand.
AACAAAAGCCTGTTCAAACTGTCGGGGGTAGAGCCTTGGGTGTTTACTGCTCTTGTATCTATAACCAACAAATCAAGACTTTGGCCCCCTCCGCCGCTTCCCCTCACCCCCGTGCCCTTCCATGGCCTCCTCCATCGCTGTATTGGGAACAGCAAATTAAGGACCGGTCCATCTGGGTGTTATGACCAATTACGGGGGAAGTTGTCAGCCCAGATTAGAGCCTGATGAGGAAGGAGGGCGTATGAGGGGTTATTTTATTAGAGAGATACCAGGAGAAGGGGTAGAAAGTGATGGGGGAGAGAGATGTGATGGGGTGGGAGAGAAAGAGAGAGATGGGGATCGAGAGAGATGGGAGAGAGGGATAGAGAGAGGCTCTGTGTGTGTGTGTGCGTGGTGCGTGCGTGCATGCGAGAGAGAGAGAGAAGATGGATAGATGGATGGATTGAGAGTATGGAGAGAGAGAGGGTGAGAGAACAAGAAGGAGAGAGATGGGTAGAGAGAGAGGGTGAGAGAACAAGGAGAGAGATGGGGAGAGAGAGAAAGAGAGAGAGAAAGAGCGAGAGAGAGAAAGAGAGAGCGAGAGAGAGAGCGAAAGAGAGAGAGGTCTATGGTGGACTATCGTTGTTCTTACACTTTGAGACTTTATAAGATCCTAAGGATACTTGGGGAATATACATTATCTGGATTTAGGCCTGGATATGTTTAGGCTTAAGTGATCCACGGTGGTGTAGCGGTCCCTGGAGAAGTGTGTATACGCAAACGATTAACAAAAAATATCCAAAGGCCCCGCCCGGGTAAGGAAAGGTGCCCTGTGTGAAACAATTCAACGGAGAAAGTGACTTACACTTTCAGTCAGGCCAACCCAAGCTGAACTGTGCAGTAGGCGAATAGCAGGTTTACCATTGAAACAGATACATGTCAAGAAGTCACAGGTTTACCATTGAAACAGATACATGTCAAGAAGTCACAGGTTTACCATTGAAACAGATACATGTCAAGAAGTCACAGGTTTACCATTGAAACAGATACATGTCAAGAAGTCACAGGTTTACCATTGAAACAGATACATGTCAAGAAGTCACAGGTTTACCATTGAAACAGATACATGTCAAGAAGTCACAGGTTTACCATTGAAACAGATACATGTCAAGAAGTCACAGGTTTACGATTTGTCACATCTTTTTCAGGTTTTCACACTTTTATCAGAAAAACAAGCACTGTTGTTGGTTTAGCAGTGTCTCTGTAGCACGAGTTGGAGTTTGCAAAAGAAATGGCCCGGCTACTGGATTGATGCAAAAAAAAATCCTGATATCATTCTGACCGGTAAGCACAGTCTACGTTGTAGCTACTGTAGTAGACATTTAACATGTATCAAATTACCTCTCGTCACGTCAGCCATTGCAGACCTTAGAGAGCCATTTATAACCTGTAAGAAATGTCCAGATCAACTAGCCCATGTCTGCTGACGTTTTTTTAGCTAGATTTTTCAGCCCATAGATTGTGTTGTAATACTTGACTCACTCAAATGTCAGAAGAGTACACAATAGACATGACAAATGTATGGAATAGCAAGGAAATTTGCTTTAAAAGATGTTACATTTTCTCTGCACCCCATGACACAATGTGTAGAATTGCAGGAAATAAGCTTGAATTAAACCTGTGGATGTTCCCTAACGCTGGAAGGTGGGCCTGAGTGTACTTAGTGCCCTTCCCTATTGTCTCTGCTCACTGGCATAAGCAATGATTTTCTGTAGCATTTTCTCCGGACAGCTTTCCTCTCTTTGGGGGACTCTAACAAAGGATCCGTCATTCACTTTTTGCTCCATCGGAATGCTGAAAGACCCATCAACCAAAACCCCTCCTTCCTCCCCCTATTCCTCATCCCCCATCCCGCCTTTCTCTCGCTGCTTTTTGAGGGCTCCCAATTTGCAAAGGCCAGGTGTGCCTGGACCCAGAGTTAGCCAGCGCGGGGGTTGGTGAGGGGGTGAGGTGGTGAGCGGGTGGTGGGCCCCACAAAGGGGGTTCCACAAAGGGGGTTCCACAAAGGGGGTTCCACAAAGGGGGTTCCACGAGCGTTGCTGAGAGCACTGGTGTGGACTGTTCTCTGGTCCAGTGGTGGGGTAGCGACTCGCTACTGGCGATGGTACAGGATCAGAAGCTGGGTGGGTGGATGACAAGGGGAGAGGGGTGAGGGGTGAGCAGGGACAAACTAATTGGCACTAATTGAATTGGATGTGCCGATCAGATAGGGAAGCCGTGGAGGTAATCTGAAGTGTCACAGCAGATAACGCCGGGCCGGCCCAGAGTGTCCGCCTCATACAGCCGTCTGTAACATAGCCTGAGAGAGGGCACTGGCCTCCTTTGTCGTCGCCACAATAGGGAGGCGAGCGGGACCTGGCAGTTACAGAGAGGAGCGCTGGGCTCCACAGGTTAGGGAGGAAAGCGGGGAGAGGGGGGAGTTTGGACCAGCATTTGTCAGATGTTTTAAACTTCAGTTTAACTCAGCTTGGTAAAGTAAACTTGGGTTTAATTTAGCTCTCCTTAAATCCTTTGAATTCATGTGATCGGCATTGTTTATTGGGTAGTGGAGAAGTCTTGTGAGAGTTTATGGAAATGAATTTCCACTACGCACTGAGGTGGACATAGAAACATGCAAATGGTGTAAGAAAAAGAGAGTGAGCGAGAGGTTTAGAAACCACAAGATGAATTGTGTGTGTGATGAGGGAGAGGGAGAGGGAGAGAGAGAGAGAGAGAGAGAGAGAGAGAGAGGGAGAGGGAGAGAAGCACAGCAAAGCCACTAAACCTCACAGAGGTAGGTGGAGACATGGAGCCCACCGCTCCTCTCTGTAACCGCCAGGGTGGAGACCATGGAGTCAAGGCCAACTCGAACCCACACCCACTCCCTATAAAAACACTTTTTTAAAGAGAGCAAGAGAGGAAGAGAGAGAGAGATAGATTATTTTAAAGCCCTAGAAAAGAGAGAGGTGGAAGAGAGAGTTAAGGTTTGTTTCGCTGTGTTTTCGATTCTCTTGTTATGTTGCCTGCCAATCAATCATCCAGTAGTGTCTGAAATTGCAGTCTGCCCCAAAGAAAAATAACATATTAATTGGCAAGCAATGAAGAAAAAAAAAATAATGTAAAAAATTTGACTTAATGTCTAACAAATATACAGGCCTTTACACAACATACAAACCTAAAGAGAATTATCAAGGAATCGTCCTTGGTTTGGAGGAATTAGTCTGGTGAAAACAGGGATCACCAGGTCCAAGGAGACTTTTTATTTGTTTTGTATGGCCATGACATTTTTCCCATTAAAAAGATGAGCTTTCAATGTATTGCATTGATGCCAGCGCAGGAAGAAGCTCAATATGTCATTTTAAACTTGTATTCCTTGCCTCACAATCCCTTTTATACGGACCCAGATTCATTTACCTTCTGAAAGGATTATGAGATTGAAAATAGGGGGGAGAGGGGGGGGGGGGTTCACTGTGGACAGATGTATGTGATGTGTGAGCTTTGATGATTTCTCTGTCGACTTTTTGTTGTTGTTGTGAAGGAGTCACAAAAGTGTTGGAGTGACACACAAGTTACACAAGCATAAAAACAGCACAATGTGTAGTTTGACCCGATATCGTGAACATTTTGTAAAGTTTATATGAGAGATGCAGACCTGTACACTGTCCAAAAAAGTGTACAAATCCACAACTGAGGCTAAATGCAACAATAGAGAGGACACAATTAGCTACAAAATACACACAGAACAAAAATATAAACACAACACGAAAAGTGTTGGTATCGTGTTTCATGAGTTTAAATAAAATTATCCCTGAAATGTTCCATACGCACAAAAAGCGTGTTTCTCTAAAATGTTGTGCGCAAATTTGTTTACATCCATGTTAGTGAGCATTTCATCTTTGCCACGATAATCCATCCACCTGACAGGTGTGGCATATCAAGAAGCTGATTAAACAGCATGATCATTACACAGTTGCACCTTATTCTGGGGACAATAAAAGGCCATTCTAAAACGTGCACAATGCCACAGATGTCTGCATTTTGAGGGAGCAGGCAATTGACATGCTGACTGCAGGAATGTCCACCAGAGCTGTTGCCAGAGAATGTAATGTTCATTTCTCTACCATAAGCAATGTCGTTTTAGAGAATTGGGCAGTACGTCCAACCGGCCTCACAAGCACAGACCACGTGTAACCACACCAGCCCAGGACCTCCAGATCCGGTTTCTTCACCTGCGGGATCGTCTAAGTCCAGCAACGAGGACAGCTGATGAAACCGCGGGTATGCACAAACGGTCAGAAATCGTCTCGCGGTAGCTCATCTGCGTGTTCGCCGTCCTCACCAGGGTCTTGACCCCGACTGAAGTTCGGCGTCGTAACCGACTTCAGTGGGCAACCGCTCACCTCCGATGGCCACTGGTATGCTGGAGAAGTGTGCTCTTCAAGGATGAATCCCGGTTCCAACTGTACCGGGCAGATGGCAGCCGGTGGACGAGTGGTTTGCTGATGTCAGCATTGTGAACAGAGTGCCCCATGGTGGTGGTGGAGTTATGGTATAGGCAGGCATAAGCTACGGACAACGAACACAATAGAGCCCTTTCTGTGTTCGCGAACATTGCCGCATGAGGGCAAGTTGGTGGCAGAACAAAGGAGAGTTCTGATAGAACACCAACAAAAAAAAATCTCTATTTGCATGTTACTTACGAGTACATTTCACACTACTTTTGGATTATAAGGAGATTTTAAGGCTTGTATGAATTCCCTCCTTAAAAATATCATGTTTGTGTCATCATCGCAAATCAACTGCCCTATACTTAAAAAAACACCCCCAACTTCAATCAGTAAAATGGCAATTTGGCTAGCTTCTGCCACAGCCAATATCAATGAGCGTTAGCATTCTAGCTAACAACTGCTGCAGCCAAAATAGTTATTTTGCAAAGATCACAACCAAATATAATCTTAGCGACTGTTCAAGCAAGAATCAAAACATAATTGTAAGCGTATGAGAAGCCCAAAATGGGCGCAGATGGCGATGACTTTCTTACTGACGCTAAGAGTTACGTGACATCAGTGTGTCGTGTACTGGAAAAGGGTGTATTGCATTTATCAATGGCAATTTGAATGCCCAGAGATACCGTGACGAGATCCTGAGGACCCCTGTTGTTCCATTTACCCGCCATGTCGCAAGGATCTGTACACAATTCCTGGAAGATGAAAATGTCCTAGTTCTTCCATGGCATGCATTCTCAATGGGTGACAAAAAAAACAGCCCCAGACCATTATTCCTCCTCCACCAAACTTTACAGTTGGCACTGTGAATTCAGGCAGGTAGTATTCTTCTGGCATCCGCCAAACCCAGATTAGTCCGTCATACTGCCAGATGGTGAAGCGTGATTCACCACTACAGAGAACGCGTTTCCACTGCTCCAGAGTCCAATGGCGGCAAGCTTTACACCACTCCAACCGACTCTTGGCATTAAGCATGGTGATCTTAGGCTTGTGTGCAGCTGCTTGGCCATGGAAACACATTTCATGAAGCTCCCGACCAATAGTTATTGTGCTGAAGTTGCTTCCAAAGACAGTTTGAAACTCGTAATGAGGTCAGGCGATGGACAGCACTCGGCAGTCCCGTTCTGTGAGCTTGTGTGGCCTACCATTTCATGGCTGAATCATTGTTGATCCTAGACGTTTCCACTTCACAATAACAGCACTTACAATTGACCGGGACAGTTCTAGCAGGGCAGAAATTTGACAAACTGACTTGTTGGAAAGGTGGCATCCTATGACGATGCAACGTTGAAACTTACTGAGCTCTACAGTAAGTCCATTCTCCTGCCAATGTTTGTCTATGAAGATTGCCTGGCTGTGTGCTTGATTTTATACACCTGTCAGCAACAGGTGTGGCAAAAAAACAAGAATCCACTAATTTGGGGTGTCCACATACTATTGTATATACTGTGTAGTGTATTTCAGGATGTTGTGTATACCTGGAAATAATCGGACTTCATGTAACCATAACAGTTTTGAAAACATAGCTTGCCCAGAAAACGTGATCTCTTGGTACATCACAAGTTGAGCCGCAGGACAGGGTAAGTTAAGGCCGGTTGGATGTACTGCCAAATTCTCTAAATTTCAGTGCTGAATTAAATATTACCACTACCTTTTTAAAACCATGTCTATCGTTATTTTCCAAATACAATTCGATTGAGTACATGTTTAAGTGAATGACAACAGAGACAACATGGAATTTTATTAAATTGTTTGGGGTACAGGCCTCCCGAGGAGCGCAGCAGTCTGCATCACATTGCTTAAGGCGTCACTACAGACCCGGGTTCGATCCCAGGCTGTGTCACAACCGGCCGTGACCGGGAGACCCATAGGGCGGCACACAATTGGCCCAGCATCGTCCGGGTTAGTGGAGGGTTTGGCCAGGGGGGGCTTTAATTAGCTCATTGTGCTTTAGCGACTCCTTGTGGCGAGCCGAGCGCCTGCAGTCTGACTTCAGTCGTCAGTTGGACGGCGTTTCCTCCGACACATTGGTGCAGCTGGCTTCCAGGTTAAGAGGGCGGATGTTAAGAAGAGCGGTTTGGTCGGGTCATGTTTCGGAGGACGCACGACTCAACCTTCGCCTCTCCTGAGCCCGTTGGGGAGTTGCAGCGATGAGACAAGATCGCAATTGGATATCACAAAAAGGAGGTATAAAATGTTTTCAACATTTTTGGGGTAGGCCTCGTCTCAGAGGAAGGCTCCTCTGAGCCAGATGCTGACGACAGGCTGGAAGAGTGGTGATCCGATGACAGGCTTTTAGTTGGTGGTGGTGGTGGGGAGGTGAAAGGTCATTGAAGACTGTTGCAAAACAGCAAGTGAGAGACGCAAGGGGTGAGTTGACATATAAATAATCCCCTAGATTCATGCCCATTGGTTGAAAGAACGGAAAGTGATTATTGCATGAGTGGGCCCTTAGGTTATTCAGAAAGCGCAGTGGAATTGCCTTAGTGTGCCATGCTCATAGGCTGAATTTAATAGGTGAATGTCCTTCAGCACGCTTGCTAATAGTGAAGGAGGAGGAGAGACGTGACGCTACGCTGACGAGGTCAATTTAATAACACTACCATGGAAATACCTGCTATTCTAATGAGGTAGTGTTCGACACTACCACAAAAATACCTGCTATGCCTGTGACATAGGAAGCGTTGTGAATTATATTGTCCTTACTGCGTAAATGTACAAGTGGCGAGCCATTCAGACCAGCCTTACAGATTGAACTACATTTCAACACAATCACAATCCTTTTTTGGTCTTGTAATCATTTGAAGCATCTTTTAAAACAGACTTAACACCTAACAAACACTTTGAACTTTTGTTTTTAGCACTTTGCATCTTTGAAGAACACCTGTGAAGAAAACACTTACATTTTCTCAACTTGCCATTGGCTCAACCATTGGGTCAACTTAACCCAAGGTAAACAGTTTGACTATATCAGCCCACACAGCTACAGGGATGCACTTCCATGCTAGGTTTAGTACCTCATATTGAGGCTTATAGAGACAACAAATGATGTATAGAACAATCTTTAAATTATCTACTTTGGTTTGGATACAAGCATCACCTCAAACACAATAAATGTATTTGATTTGGTGAAAAATGTGGGTTTTTTGGACCGAACTTTGCTTAACACTTTTTCCATGTTTCCATAAAATGATGACCTCTTCCTAAATATTTGGTCAAATTATGAACGTATGGAAGGTAGACGACCATCAATCTTTTCCAACAATTATCACAACCTCTGTCAATGAGGACAATTGTAATGATCTGATGTATAGTATGAAACACATTGACATAGATAAATGCTAAGCAACCATGGAATATGGTTGTTTTTGTTTATCTAATAAAAAAAAATGTTTTACTCTTTATAAGTGTTTTCGCCTAACCACAACAACAAGTGAATGCAACTTTTCAGAATTGACATAATAAAACCCATTGACCACTTCCCCAAACAAACATGATGTTGTGGTCTTTTCTCACCCATTGACATGTGTCCCCCTCTTACTTCACTATGCACTTCCTTGTTTACGCATCATCAAAAGGTGCCAAAGAAAGACAAGGGGCGAAGACCGTGCACTGCACACCAATGGGGACTAAAAAGATGCCCTCTTCAGCTCTGCGTCTTTCTCTTCGAAACCAAAGATAACCTTTCACACTGTTCCTCCCAATCCTTCTGTAGCAGTGCAAGCTTGTTTGAAAGAGAAGAATAGAATAGATGGAGGTGTGTGTGTGTGTGTGTGTGTGTGTGTGTGTGTATGCGTGCGTGCGTGAGAGATTCCCTAATGGTCCCCCCCCTCCCCTCCCGCCCTGCCTGTCTGTTGAGAGCCCTGGTCGGTCGGGCTGGTCTCAGGAATGCAGCCGGGCTCTTTCTTTCGTAGGGCTAAGTCAGTCAGCCTCTTGTGTGAAGCATGTCAAAACAAGCAGCCATCATTTCACCCTGGGCTGAGAAAAGCAGGCAGGCTAAGGGAGGAGTGTGGGAGGGATGAGGAGGGGTGAGGGCTGTCCTGCCCACTAAGGTCACCCGGCAATTAACCCCAAGAGGTGCTCCCTCACCCCCTGTCTCTCTCTCCTTACACACACATGTACTTCCTCAAGTCTCTCTCTATAATCCAGAGGACCTTCACAGCTGATCTCCCCCTCCCCTCTCTTCCTGCACCTCTGACCCCTGACCCCACGCACCTCTTTGAATGTCACATGACCGTGCAGGTGTGGAGAGGTCCCTGGCCTTGGACGACCCCCAATTAGTGACCGTAATTAGTGCAGGGCCCTGATGGGTCTCAGAGCTGCTTTTCGGGAGGGGGGGTGGACAGGACAGTGATGCGTGGCTAAAGGTCTGGGTTCTACACACACATGCATAACACTAAGATTAAGATCACTTTATTTGTCAGTTGTGCACAATTATTGACGTTTTAAACCAACCCCTCCAAAATACACACATACGGTTTGGAGAGATTGAATTGAAGGGCTGCCATACTGGGCACCATTGGAGCA